>NC_134486.1:399982060-400159560 GCF_040206685.1 Ascaphus truei
TTATCCATATATCAAATGGAATATCCGAAAACGGCCAGTTCATTTATTTATCTTAAGGCAAAATAACAATAAGGCTTCATCTACAGGTGCAGGCCAAACTAAAACATACTACGGATGGAGAATGGAGTATTCTTGATCACTCAATGGTATTGTTTGTTCATTTTTTACGTTCTGGTGTATCTACTCTAAAAACAGATTGATATAGTAAATTGTAGCTATTAATTTAACCTATGCATAGCTCGTTAGGATGAAACAATAATACAATTAAACAATCCTTGGACACGTCTGGGCACAAAGCCTATACTCTTATCATGGCCTTGGGCAGACTCTATCGTTTACCCAAAATGTACTATACACAAGTCACTCGGTCTAACTTTCATGAAAATGAATTATATCCCTTAAATGTGTTTTTCTTATATTACACAATCTCTCAGTTCAGTCTGAATAGAGACTGGGGAAATAATATGGATTCTAACAGACAACATTGATTCTGAATCACTTAAATTCCATGCACACAGGAACACACACTCCATACACACTCCATACATGCAGGAACACATACTACATATACACACTCCATACACACAGGCACACACACTCCATACACTTAGGAACATTTACTCCATGCATACAAGAACCCAACCTCCATGCATACTGTACAAGAACCCACACTCCATGGATACGGGAGCACACGCTCCATGCACAGAGGAACACTCACTCCATACACAGAGGAACACTCACTCCATGGGAACACTCACTCCATACACACAGGAACACAGACTCCATACACACACGTATTGCTACTTAATAGGGGTCAGAGAAGACTCCCAAAGAGTGGTCCCTTTTTATAGCAGCCTACACATGTCTCTCCTGCACTTGGCTTAACCCCACTCACTACCTGCAGAGCCTGCAATTCACCTAATAGAAGGTGTCCTGAGTATCTCCTTGTGTTAGTATTTTCAGACACGATGCTAGCTGTCTGTGGTAGCCATGGGGTTAAAATGACTTTGCATGACATATTATACTTGGGCAGATTAGAGACATTCTATACTAAAAGAATACAAACACGCACCTAAATCTAAAAATAATAAGTCTATTCAAGGTTAAAAGCGATTACCACCAGTAATATATGAGAGAGAATGAGATACTAATGTGTGTAGCAGTAAGGTACATGTTTTCCCTTTTAAGAAAAGCAGTGTGTCAAGTATAAAGTGTTCCTGTAGTGAAATCTTATAGGATCGATGCATGACACGCTAACATCTTCCCACATATGGACATTAACAGGGTTGGCTCAAGGCTTTTTTTTGGTGTGGGCAAAATTAAATTTCGACATCCCGTGGTTCAGACTCCTTCTGTCCTTACTACAATGCATCTTGGGCAGGGCTTTGGTCCTTGGGCAGTATTGTGTATCACTGCTAAGAAGTCACACCCCTGCCGCTTTGCATTCTGGGGAGCAACTTTGCTGTAAAAACAAAAATAATATGAATACAAATATAGGATAAGTATCTGTCATCTAAATTTAGCATGGGTTGAACTTGATGAACATTTGTCTTTTTTCAACCTCATCAACTATGTAAATATGTAACACTGAGAAGAAAGTCGTGCTGCCCCTGGAGTCTGCATGCTGCTGCCCCATTCCTCCCAATGGTTCAGTCATTCAAAGAGAGACACACACACAAACAACGGGGGAGGGACTGAATTGGATTGAGGTGGACTTTTAATCCGCTGAGGTACAGTGCGGTTGGGGTGAGCAGTTGTCAATATTCTTTCTTTTGTGGTAGGAATGGTAGTGTAAAGATGGTCAGCGCAAACCTCGTGGACCTCAGGATATTGATGGAACCGGATGAAGTCGAACGAATAAAAAAGGAATAAAAGAGGAATAAAAACAGTATTAGTGCATCACATCCACATGTGTATTGAGACTCCACCATATGAGTCTGCATTAACCCACTTCAGTCTTCGTTGAGGGAGAAATACCACACAAGCCCATGTGAGTCACTGAATCCATATATTTATGTATTCTTTGATTAGATAGTGGAAAATCACCATCAACCCTTCCAGCGTACCCTCCTTCCACACCCATCCCCCCCCCATCCCCCACACATGTGGATGTGATGCACTAATACTGTTTTTATTCCTCTGTTATTCCTTTTTTATTCCTTTTTATTCATTCGACTTCATCCGGTTCCATCAATATCCTGAGGCCCACGAGGTTTGCGCTGACCATCTTTACACTACCACTGCCACGTTAAGAAGGACACGGGGTTCCCTTCTTCAAGGTCAAGCAGCAACCACAAATTCAACAAAAGGGCCAGTATATATTTTTATATACTCTTTTACACCACGAACACAACCTCACATTCATATTTTTATTATTCTTAATATAGTTAAGGCGTTGTAGCACTTTTCAGCCACACCATTTTAGGGAGCGCCCCAGTTCAAACATCCTCTAAGCCTTTTGTGGTAGGAAACCTAATTTCTAGACAAAGGGCCATATTTACTAAGCGATGCTAAGTCATAAGATGGATTTACTGCACTTTATATTAGATTTTCTCACTAAAAGAAGCAGGGACATTTCCTGACACAAAATACTGTATACATTAATAACATTTTGGTTCAATTGGGATTAAAAGTAAGATAAAAAAAAAGTGCAATAAAAGACAAGAACCCCAATTCTACACCCAACATGACAAATCAATTAGTACATGTATTTTATCTATATTCCTTCCTCATAAATATGGGTCATTGAGTTCAATACCGTGGCCAAAATATGTTAAGCCTACAACCACGCCACGGTAACCCCATGACCAGGGAGGCTGCGAGGTAGCCCCCCGCTCTCACCCTGCCCCGAACCCACATGTAATGAACGAATAACGACGGAGACCGTATCTGGAGGTATAAAAGGCCGCGGCTATTTATTTTATAGCAAATAAACTGGGCTACTGGAACCATATACATTAGTGCATGGGGTGGGTCAGCATCACAATCTATTTTGATGCATATGAGAGACGTCTGCAGGGGTAATGCCTGGAGACTTGCGTCTGGAGAAATGAACGTAGGCTTTTATTTAGCCAAAGTGCAGCAACAACAAAACACGGCTTTTCCGCAGTCAAAGTTCAGCAGTATAAAATAAAACTTTTTCTCAGCCAAAGTTCAGTAGTTCAAAGGATAACATGGCAACAGACCTCAGACCCAGTACCCCTCTGCAGTCTAGAACAGAAGCAGCACTTGGCTGCAGGCCGCCTGTTTTTAAAGGTTCCAGCCCAGGTGGGTCGTTAGGCTACGGCCCCGCTGTCTGCACTGCATGCGCGCCTGCCAGGCTGCTGGCGCGTGCTGCTCTGATCCCTGGTCTGCAGTGAGCTGCAGGGGGAAAGACGGGGGCGGGTGTGATGGAGGCTTGGCGGGGGACATGGCCATGATTTCACCCGGCAGGTTCGTCCTCATTGGCTGAGCTGCCAGGGGGCATGGCCAACTCGCTCGTCGCCAGCGTTGAGCTCAATTTTCCTGCATTCAGGAGAAACTGTCCGCGCAGCGTGGCGGCGGCCACCCCTTGTGGTGGGCCCGGCCGCATTGAGGCTATGGCCGGCGCCGCAGCAGGAAGCGGGGACCTGGCCTTAGTGCTCCTGCCTCCTCTAGGCAGGAGTTAACTGTTTCTTGGCTGACCTGCTACAATGCTGCAGTGGGAACCAAGGATCCATCGGTTGTCTCAAACACTGTCTCACACATGGAAATACCAGAGGCAAAACGGCTCTGGTTTGTTGCGCTTGTTGGTGGTGTGGATCTATTGTAGAAAAGAGCAGCCATGGGAAGGAAGACTTGGCTAGTTGGAAAAGTGGACGGCGGAACGGTGGGATGGACTCAGCACCTCTCCCGTTTCCCCCCTTTGTACTTCCAACCCTCATGTTCCCAAGAATCGGTCACTCAACCTCTTATTTAATTTGAGTAACATTAAATTGAGCTAAAACTTGAGCATTGAAAGCCTCTCTGGTTGTGAAAGGGTTAACATTGTGGTTGAATGTTGTCGCTACTCATGTCAGGTTGTTATGTCCGTAAGTACGTGATTTGGCCTGTAATTGACGAGCAACATGAATTAAAGAGAACAGACGATATTCCGATGTGCCAATCACAGTGTTTCTCAGCCTACCTGCATGTTGGCGGCAGTGTTCCTGCCAAACACGGCATTCTCTGGTTGTACATTCGTGCATTTTCCGAGACTGCCATGTTGGAAGCAAAGATAAATCTAAAATATCCGACATCACTTAAAGGAGCAATCCACGCAATATCCTACCAAATGTGTTTTTTTGTTTAATAATCACTTCTGTAGGAGTATATACTTACTACTGTACATTTTTTTTATTCAACTCATAATGCCATTTTTATGAGTTTTTAATATACTGAGCATCCTTTCATTCCTATAGCAGGTTTTAGCCCATCCTCCCCAGCAGTGCAAGATCTTTGCAACACTTTCCTTTTTGTGATCATTTCTTGCCAATATTCCTAGCAGTTTGAGCTCAAAACTGTGACAATAGATAGTGTTACCATAGTAATATCAGGATACATTGTAGCTGCTGAGTTACACTGACTGAAAGATTGATTAAAACTGAAAAGCAGCCATTTAGTGAACCCGGATCTCTGCTGATCAATCACGGGAAAAAGAATCAATCGGCAGCTTACTGTAGGTAATTAGTTTTTAATAAAGGTAATTAAAGACTGCATACTAGTGATGTACCACAAGTCCACCTTGGCCAAAATCAACCACTAGGTCTGTTGTCTGTTATATGTCTCTCCACCCCTCTCCCTCTCTCCACATTCACTCCTTTGCCTTCCCCTGTTATCTCTGTGCTGATACACAAATATATTGATTTAGACCTGCAGTGCAGTCCGATATTACAGAATTCCTATCAGCTACAGTATCTGGGCCTGGATGGCCTGAATGGCTCTTCATCGCCTCGAGCTTAACATAGCAAAAACAGAGCTTCTCTTATTCCCTCCCAAACCAGGTCACATTGTTCCCTTCTCAATTACAGTCAATAACACCACTATCCACTCAGTCTCGCAAATACGCTGCCGAGTGGTTACATTTCACTCCTCACTTTCCTTCTCCCCACATATAAAATGCTGCTACTACCAGTAAATCTTGCCGCTTCTTCCTTCGCAACATTGCTACGATACGCCCATCTCTGTTCCACTACCACACTAATGCATGCCCCTGTTCTCTCCCAAATTGATTACTGCAACATTATTGTATCTGGCCTCCCTGCCTCACACATCTCTCCTTTACAAGCCATTCAAAACGCTGCTGCCCGAATCCTCTCCTGCTCTTCCAGGCACGCATCAGTTCTGATCTCCTGAAATCTCTCTGCTGCCTTTCTATTCATTTCTGTATAAACTACACAAATTAACTAGATGTAGCTGTGTTAATCCAGTTGCTAAATAAATGACTGTTTTACTATCAGGTGATACCTTTTTTATTTGGGCTAACAATTGATATATTAAGGCAAGCTTTAGAGAGTTCTCTCGCTTCCTCAGGACATGCAGTTCTGATTTACAAAATATTCCAGGAGTTTAACATGTTCTTAAAAGGAATGTTTAAAAGCACTCAAGAACGGATTACATTTAAACTCCAAGTGATAATTCTCTGACACCACAAACGTAATGCTGATCTGGGGTTTCTGACACAGTATCAGAATTGTTTGTATATGTTTGTAAACCTGTATGACTACCAGCTGTGTTCTAGCACAGTGGTGCACAAATTGGGGGGTACCCCCCCCCCCCAGTGGGGGCGCGAGATTCTCTGCGGTGGGTGTGGGGTTTACAGAGGCCGCACGCGTTTCCCGAAGGCATTTAAGTGAAATGCCAGGGGAGCAGCGAAGGCCTCTGTAAACTTCACTTACCTTGGCTCAGACGGCTTCTGGAGACGCGTTGCAAATGATGCGTGACGCAGTGTTGCCATGGCAACGTGACAGACGTCAGAACGTTGGAGCTAAGGTAAAGAGGGGGGGGGGGGGGAGCCGGCAGGGGGAAAAGATTGCGCACCCCTGTTCTAGCATATACAGATAATATTGATGCAACAGCGCCCCCCGAGGTCAGTGTGAGGAATATATCTGAAAGTGCCAGGATGGAGGACAAAATGTGTTTTGTCGGTAATAAACCTGGCCACGCGAAAGTGTCACTTCAGGCCTTACGATGATGACAATGAGGATGTCTCTTATTTGGTCTGCTGGTTTCCGCCGTCAGAGGTATGTTTTCCAGGCATAATTATCAGATAACGCCTTCACCCTGTCACACTCCCAAAGGGATTTATTGACCCTGCATCTCTCTTCTTTGAGAACGATTTACCAAATAGGTGAATGACCAGGCCCGTGGCCCATGGGTCAATCCCGTAGTAGGCTGTAATTCCCTTTGAGGGAGCACACGAGTTCTTCACAGATGAAATGACAGAGTTTATAGGTCTGCTCTTCAAGTGTACAGAGACCTGTGAGGTTTCAGAAGCTCTGTGTCATCTCATTTACGAAGAATCCACGTTGGACCACTAAACGGTACCACAGCCTACACTGAACCTACGTTTCACCAGGACTTCTATGGCTACTAGAACTTTTAAATCTATCCGAGTTACAATGTTACCATACAGTATCTTCAATATTCCAATGCTGGTTGTAAACAATTTCATTGCAATCTATGCCATTCCTTGCCAAGACCTTCTGTTTGTAATTTATTATGAACCTCTTATCAATATCAACTTTATCTTTATTGCTATGATTGTACTTTTGCAGAGCAAAAATGCTGAAGTGTACAATTGTCTTTTAGCCTTTGCTATAAAATGATTGTAGAAGCAGGCTCCATGGAGAAGCCTTATTATCAGTGTCCCAGTGTTTACTGTAACGTTTAGTGCTCGTTTCCCAATGGTGTCAATATTCCCCTACATAGATGGTTTGCTTGTGCTATAAAATATTGCAAACATGATTGGTGCCGCACAGGACTAAAATAGTCATAGGAAGTACAGTATACTACTATTAATGATTAAAACCGCCTATCTGAGGTTTGTTGTCCGTAGTAGTGGATAAAAATCCCATGAGATAATGCTCATCTGTAGTGAAATATAAATATTTGGTATACTAAGTCTTGTAACTCTTTGCGAAAACGCGCAGATATTGATCTGCATGTTTTTTTTTATTGACAATCTGTGCAAAAGTATGCAAATCTGGCTAAAATTTCACTTCTCTTCTTTTCTCTGGGGGTTTTTATTTTTTTTTAAATTATTTTTTATCCAACAAAGTTTTAAAATATTCGCTTATATATTGCGACGTTTGCATAATGCCACCTCTAATAAGTATTCGAAATGTCATTTTTCTTCGCATTTCGAAACTATGCCCAACCAAATGTGTATGGGGGGGGATGGGGGAGGGGAGAGGAGGTGTCCGCAAAGATTCACACTTGCGAGTACATGCTGTTTTCGTGGTGGGTTCAATTTTGGTGAATAATTCTCCCATACCTACTCATCTGTACTCACCATTAAAGGAAGTGTGGCAATACTCACTATATTCTTTTATAGTGCTAAAGTCGCTGTACGTAGTACAGCTCAACCCCGTTATAGCGCGATCCGTTACAACGCGAATCCACTTATAACGCGATGCAAGCGTGGCTCCCAATTTTCGTATCTATGAATACTTTACAACACGATTATTGGTGTCTTAAATACTTTATTGTACAATGCATACAGTTGTACATTATTTCTAACGCGATCCGCTTATAGCGCGATGTGATTCTTTGGACCCCAAGCACAGCGTTATAAGGGGGTTGACCTGGATATAGCAAACTCATGAATATTTGTCGTCGTGTAAGCCTGATGGGATCCTCCTTTGTGTGGCAATCTGCTCGTGTGTTTCCAGCCGCGATATACAGTGCTCAGTTTTGTTTTGAAATGTAAACATTCTATACAATTATCTATTCAATACCAAGGTGAAATTCCGGCAAATTGGTAAGATACTGTAATACAACATATTCCTATACAGAGGATGATAGAACCATTAAAGACAGGGGCTTACTGCCAGTAAATGCAAACACTCATCTGTTCTAAACCTCCTTTTATTAGTCAGTGGAACAGAGCAACAAAGGATTCAGCACAACAAATCTCAATGGACATCCAAAGAGGCGAGAAATATATTGCAAAGCAATGGGATTTAATGGCAGCACATATATATATAATTGTAGGAGATGTGCGCAGGGGATAGGACACCGGAGATGTTTTTAGGGGAAATAAACGTAGGCTTTATTAGCCAGCAGCTTTAAACAAACAGAAACCAGCTTCATATCAGCAAACAAAATCAGAGCAGAAAACAACAACCAGGCAAACCCCCGTGTAGGGGACTGGATTCAGCCGTCCCTATCTGAGGGCTGGAAGGCCAGGCCGCTTACCAAACTTTGACACAGTCCAAAGAGAGGTATCTGTAGGCAGGGTGCTCTCCACGTCAGTTCAGGGCTTTTGGTGGTGTCTGTGTGGTGATCCCTCTGGCGGGCTCCAGGGACTGGTGCTCCTTGGAACAGAGAGCATCTCTTCCCCTGGGAGTTCTCTGGCAGCACAAACTCTCCCTGTGCAGCAGGCTTTATTAAAGTATGCTTGATGAGCCAGGTGGAGACTGGTCAATTAACACCTCCTGAAATTAGTCCCTGCTGGACTCATCAGCTAAAGACAGGCTTTGTTTTGGAAGCCTTTTAGACAGGGGAAATGCCCTGTTACATACCTCCAATGTTTGTGGGTAGCTAGGGCTAGCCACGGCTGAAACCTATCCCTCCACTCTCTTTCGATACGGGTTTGAAAGAGAACGACTGGAGGGAGAGAGATCTTAGGCTGGGATTGGAGCCCTTCCTCCAGGGGACATCCCCTCCTAATAGTAACCTTGACTTTCGCCTTCTGTCCCTTATCTGGTACTCAATGAATTACAGATGGTTGCTACCTCTCTGTCCATTTGTGGCCATGATATGTGGCCATGGTTGAAGAGGACACCAGTTACAACTTCTTTGTGGCTTGTACAGATATCCAGTGTCTCTTCCAGTATATGCTTGAATTCAGCGTGCTTCAGGCCGCGCTTATAGTGCTGGCGACGCGACCGATGACGTCACCAGTCGTCCTCGTCACCAGCGAAAGTTGTAATTTGATTTGAAGTGACTGTCGCCAGCGACGTCACCAAAGGGGGCGGGCCGCGGCCTCTGATTGGTTTAGAGACAGTCACATGTGGCGACTGTCTCTAAAAAATCAAATAGACCCGCTTCCAAATTTTCAGACGTGACGTCGCTCCGTTGCCGTCGCGCTTACTATAAGCGCTGGCGACGGAGTCAATTGTTTTGTTTTGGAGCGACGTCGCCGTCGCAAGGCACTGTAAGCGCAGCCTTAGTCACTCGTTGAGGACTTTTTTCAAGCACAGTCTTTCCATGATGTGATTAGCTTCCTCACGTCTGCGGAGGACTTCTTGCTCAAGCTCCTTTTTCCATTTTACCCAGTCTTGTTTTGTTCGCCTTTTTCACGCGTTGTGCAAACTTTTCATCCCTTTCACTAGGATGACCATTGGTGTCTGTCTCAATATCATTGATCCCGGGGCTGTTCAACCTGGGCAAAGTTATGAAAAACAAAAGAAGGAAAGAGCACACACCTCTAGTTCCTTTACTAGATAGACACACACCAAACAATAAAATACACTGACAGACGTCAGTACTGCACCGACACACTTTATTCGAGCAAATACCCGGTATGTACCTGGCAGATACCTGGAATGCGCCGCTCCTCACCTCTGACAAGCCCCGTTGCGTTTGCCTTCTCAGCCTGGGTTCATGCCTGGCTGACGGGCGGCTGATCTGTTAAATGATAATGATTAGGATTTAATAGGCTGCAATGCTTCGCGTGTCTACCAGATGGCATAAATTCATGAATTGTAATGCAGTATACATATATATACTGTGCAGTATTGCAGCCAGCGGGAATAAAATGCTTCAATCCCTGCCTGGAAAATAACCCAATGCACTCGGGCAGAAAACAGTCACAAACCTCAATACACCCGGGTATACCCGAATTCGTGGGACTAGCCGAGCTCGAATAAAGTGTGTCGCCAGTGTAAGTAGAATCTTTAAAATAAAGGCTGCAGAGTCTTTGAAGCTAAGCCAGCTGTGTGTGGTTGGTCCGCCCATCTTGCCAGGCATGTCCGCCGGTGTGTACGATCAGGCAGTTCTTCCCCTGATCTTCTGCACCATGTGTGGACAAGTGGTGTGTCCCAGCGTCCTGACATCACTCTCAGGGGGCGGACCTGGGACAGCCTCAATAGCTCTCTCGCTAACACACCTCAAATGGCTTTGTTTCTCACAGCCTTCTTAAGTGACCAATAGGAAACCACTCAACACGTTTTGAGGCATGTCCTCTTCATCAAGGGTGTGGTTCTCTATAGACATCAAAGTCCTTTAAGTACCTCCAGGTACCTATACTTGGTTATGGGGGTGTCTTACCCCAAAAAAGTTGGCGCTTTTTGTGGGCAGTGTAAGTAAGAGAAGTGGGTAGTGAATGTGGGGTTTTATGATTAAGAAAGAGGGTGAGTGTGCTGTGTGAGAGTGAATGTGGTGTGTGTAAGAAGAGTGTGTGTCTGTTGGATGTGTGCGTGTAAATATGAAGTTGAGTGTATGCGTGCAAGCAAGGAGGGGATGGGTGAGGTCTGAAGAGTAGGGATGCCCGAAGATTTAAAAAACCCTTCAGGGGGTTCCCCTGCTCAAAAAAGGTTGAGAACCACTGGTTATGCAATGAATAAAGTCTGATTTTCAGTAAAACATCCTGTAGAAGTGCACACATATTACAACACATTCCATTTTTATAGCCTTTACATATGAATTGATACCGAAGCTGAAAGTCCTGTATATTGATTTAAAGTCCAAATCCTTGCTGCTCTGCTGTAGAGGCGTTAAATACTCACAGTCCAAAATGAATAAATATAAGGGCGCTTTGAAAACTGCATGGAAACCACATTAGAGGAGGAGGCACTCATGGGACTTTTCTGTTCAAAGACTTTACTGACTCATATGACTCATAAATCACGCTGAGTATTACAAAATGAAGGAGGAGACAATGGGGGGTCATAAAAAATGTGTCCGGACACACATCAAATATTGTTTTTTGTTCTGGTCGAGTAAAAAAAAAAAAGAAATATATATATATATATATATATATATTTTTTTTACATGTGAACCAGATTGGGTATCCAGATGCAGATTAAATAGAAAGTAATGATGACCCTAAATGCAGAAAGTAATATCTTATACCAGATTGGTCCAAGCTCATACTTTAAAGCTTACCAATAGGTCATATTTTCAAGATTTCTCTAATAGACAAGTAATTAACCAATTATGCGTGGAGACGTGGAGGAGCACAGCTGAAAAAAGTAGGGCTGGAGGCAGTTTGAAGAACATTAAAAATGCTATATTAGAGATGCATGGTAGCAAAAGCTACATAAAAAGGGTCCTCTAAGGACCATGCATCTCTAATAAAGCATTTTTAATGTTCTTCAAACTGCCTCCAGCCCTACTTTTTTCAGCTGTGCTCCTCCACGTCTCCACGCATATTTGATCTATACCACGGACGGATGCACGCAATCATGGAGTTCAAGGGGTCTATCATGTGAGTCATTTATCTATATATATACTGTATTGTGACTGTGACTATAGGGTATCTGCATGGCTCCAGCCTTTGGTTCAGGATACCATCCCTCCCTATAGTGATTACACTAGGAGTCCCTTTATATAAGGGCTTTATTGTGGTTTCATTTTGAGGGTGGCTGTATGTTTTTCTGTCCATATCAGGCTTTATTTGGTGAGCTTTATGCCCTGTCACATGTCTATACATTTGCACTGATTTGACTTAACCCTTGACTCCTGGGCTATATTGCCTACATTGGATCATCCTGGGAATTAGAAGCACCATATGGAGATTTATTTCTCATCTTTTGTTAATTAACCAATTAACAGCTCTATGTATGACTAGGGGCAGCCTGTTCCACAGGGTCCCGCGCTTTTCGGGATTCGCATTTTCAGGGTTCCGTGCTTTCCGGGTTCCGTGCTTTCAGGGTTTCGCATTTTCAGGGTCCCGCGCTTTCAGGGTTTCGCATTTTCAGGGTTCCGCGCTTTCAGGGTTTCGCATTTTCAGGGTTCCGCACTTTCAGGGTCCCTGCGCTCAAGCACAGAAGGTTTTTTTTTTCTTTAGAGGAGAAGGGCCAATCAAAGAAGGAGAAAATGAGACATAGGAAGATTGGACCATTTTTTCCGACATGCTCCCCTCCCCTTCTCACTTACCAGGCTTGCCGGCGGCACAGCGAGAGTGGAGCGGCACAGCGGGAGAAGCACAGGAGTCAGACAGCTGGAGGCGGCAGTAGAAGACCATGTCAGCCAAGGGAACGTGCTGTAACACCGGAAGTTGACCGGCATCTGACTTCCTGTGCTGGCATCGGAAGTCAGACGCCAGTCAACTTCCAGTGTTACGGCGCCTTCCTCCACTGCCATCTCCTCTGCTGTTCTGCTCCTGCTCTGATTGCATGTTTTCTCCTGCCGCCACCGCCACCAAGTCACCGCCGTTTGCTGTTTCAACGTGTCCCCTCGGCTGAAATGGTCTTCTACTTCTGCTGCCAGCTGTCCGACTCCTGTGCCGCTCCGCTCCCGCTGTGCCGCCGGTGAGCCTGTAAGTGGGAAGGGAGGGAGGGGGGGGAAGTGCAAATGTCAGATAATACTTTCCATATTATTCGACATTTTCAGTTATCTGACACAGTATTGGTCCCTGTAACAGGGGAGTAACCCCTGTTCGAGTAATGTGCCTTTAATCTAGCAGTGTGGTGGTTAACTGCTGGTAGTCAATTGATAAACACCACCTGCCTGATTGCTTACAAAAGCCTGTCTGTTGAGATGGGAAGTGACTCCTTAGCTCTGAATGAGAGCTGACCTTTGGAGAGACAGAGCAGTGTTCTTGAGTCTCCCAGGAGAGACTGACCAAGAGAACACACATCTCTGGAGTTGACTGGTCTTGAGCTCTGCCCAGCATAGCTGATTGCAAGACACCAAATAAGACTTCTAAACCTGGATGCTGATATTTTCTGTGCACGCACGGGTGCGGTTCCAGGAGAGCAGAGAAGCTTACTCTACAGCAGCTAACAGATAAGACTTTCATTACTAAGAGACTGCTTATATCTGCTTATTTCATGCTATATGTTTTGGGGCTGCGAGACATGCTTGACTTAGGGAGTTGTGAATTAATTGCATGGTATTTTCACTAGAGATACTCCCAAGTGAATAGAAGCTTTGTCCCCCCCCCCCTGTGTTTGGATGATTTCCTGATGAAAAGGAAAAGGCACAATAAAGCCTTATTATAATTTCACCTTATAAACGTCTCCAAATTGTGTACCTCTGTGAACGTCCGTCTACAGTCCCGCTTAGGTCGGATAACCGAGACTCTACTGTATATAATATTTTATGTGTGTGTCTGTGTGTGTGTGTATGTGTGTGTATGTGTATTCTCTCGTTACTCAGATAAAGTTGGACAGTCTCCAGTTATCCTTTCATCATTTATTTGCAGAAACCCATAGGTGCACAATATTTATTCCCTTTCGCAGGGGCTTGGTGTCAAAGTGAAGTACACAACATACTACATTACATACAATACACACACCAGAGATTAAATCCCTCTCCTTTTGACGCCGGAATTGTTTCTCACTTGGCAGCATTATATCAGCATAGATAAAATGAGTGTATCCTGACATCATGTATTACGTCAGCACCTGATACTTTAAGTCAGGGGGGCTCAACTCCAGTCCTAAGGACCCCCCAACAGGTCAGGTTTTAAGGATATCCCAGCTTTAGCACAGGTGGCTTAAATCAGAGGCTCAGTCGAAGACTGAGGAGCCTATTCTATAAGCCTCGATAACCCTCTTATCGAGGCCTTTTCGGCCAAACTGCCTACTGCTATTCTGTAATCCTCAATAAGTGGGCAATAAAGGCAAGAATTGACAATTTTAGCAGCCATCCAAAACACATCGCCGTGTGAGCGGCGATAAACCCCTTATCGGCAGGTTTTGAAACTTGTGCAATTCTAGTAGCCGTGATTAGTTTATCGAGGCTAATGGCGGCTTTAGAATGGCGAGTTTCTCCCAAAATCCCCATGCTAGGAAAACTTGGCGTGAAGCTGGGGAGACGCTGCTGAGAAGACAGCAAGAGAGGACTTAGAAAAAGAAATGCCTTTTTCCTGAATCAGATTAGCCGGGAGTCTCCGGAGCTGATACCCATCAATATTCGCTAGGAGACGGCCAGCAGGAATCCCATGCAATACAAATGCTAACCGCTAAGGCAATGAAGGGGTTAACCACCAGTACCATGTTTATTGTGGGTAGAGGGGGTGGGTGAAGGTGGTATTTGGCCCTTGATGGGTGTTTAGGCCTTGCGGGTGGAGTTAACTCCTTCAATACCTTAGCAGTTAATACCGCTAACCCCTCCCGTTACCACCCGGTAGGCCTAAACATCCATTGTTGGGGCTACTACCCCCTTCACCCAATCCCTCTACCCACAATAAACAAAAACACACACAACAGCCCTACTACCCACCTCTTCTACCCCAACAACATGCCCCCCCCAACACATACAGTACAGTAATGGGCAAAATAACTATTATCCAGATATGGATAATAGCTCATTTACTCATTCAAAATCAAACATTAGCCAGCAGAAATAAAATAAATAAAACTTTCTACCATCTTTCTACCATTTTCTACCCTGCCATCATGAAGGGCGTCCTCATCAGCATACTGCAGGTCCATGTCCTCCGTTGCCAGCAAGAGTACATGAAAAAATACAATCTACTGGCCCCTAACCCCCTAACACCTTAGTGATTAATGACCACTATAGTAATTAAGGGGTTAACCCCATCCCCCGCTACCCACCCAGGAGGCCTAACCATCCACCCGGCCCCACTATACCCACCCTCTACCCATTGATTGGCACTGTGGTATAACATACCCATATAATATGGGCATGATAAGCCACTATAGCACTCAATGGTCAACCTAATAAAAATCTTTAAGGCCAATAATAAACTAAATACACAAGCACCTAAACACCCAAACAATAAAATAATTAAAAAGCCTAATAGTACACATTTAAAAAATGTATCTATCAGCAACACAGCAAAAGAATAAAAATGTTATTCCAAAACTTAAGAATTTAATTAAATAAACACATATCCAACCAATTCAAGAAATAAAAGCACTAGCCAACAAATCAATTAAATAAATAAAAGCACTAGCCAACAAAACAATTAATTTATTTAAACCGCTAGCCAAATAAACAATGAATTAATTTAAAATGCTAACCAATCCTAAAATGTACTAAAAACAAGCCATCCAAATTACAAACAATGTAATCCAAACAATAAACAGAAAAAATAACAATTAATTCAAAACAAGCATTTGCCAAAAAATGCATTGCCTGTCACTGTATTTACATGTACCCTAAAGGGGCACAGATTAATACATTAGCAGTCAATGGGCAAGCAAAAACATAAAAAGAAATAAATACAATAAAAAAACCTGAAAAAAGACAATTATATACATTCAATATTTTATTTACCTTTAGAAGTCTTCACCCTCTGAATCCTGGCGTATGAAAAAGCGCTCGACCCGCGACGTCATCACCCCCCACACCCCATAGTAAGAAGGATCTAACAAAATATAGTGCCCTACATACAGGTGCGCCGACATGTATTCTAAAACTTGCCTTGGAAAATCACCAACAAGACCCAGGTACATGCTGGGTACATGCTGCAACATTTCAGTGACATTTCACTCAAACTGAATGTGACTGCCAGGGACCCCTGCTGTGTTAATCCGATGGGCCATTAGTCTGTCTGCAGAAATGTCACTGAAATGTTGCAGCAGGTACCCAGCAGGTACCCAACATGTACCCAGCATGTACCTGGGTCTTGTTGGTGATTGTTCCAGATTTTCCAAGGCAAGTTTTAGAATACTCGTCGGCGCCCCTGTACCTGTAGGTAATCATTACTTGTACCAAGGACTAGGAAGTCATGTCAAGAATACCGTTTGTTTCTACCTATGCTAACATACAGTAGCTAAAAAAATGGAAAAGATTATACACAAATATTGGTTTGCATTAGTAAAGATAACTCCTACAAACTTCAGCCATTGCACCAGGTGACCAATTCCAAAATTGCAAGTTGACATGTACGGGGCAAAGTAAACTGAGATATTGGTGCAAAACAACACATGTTCAAATTGCCTTTGACAGCAAAAATCACACTAACAACTAAAATCCTTAATAAGATGACATTTTATATTTATGGGGACACATTTCAATTCCAGTCACGTCAGTCACTTTATAATACAGTACATAGACATTCAAAACAGTTCTCCTAAAGCAACGAGGGTCAGTGGAAGATGAAGACACCTCCCTCATATTCCTCCCATCTCCTTGAAACCAGCTTTCACCTGCCAGTTTGACTGGATGTTGCAAAAAAAAAAAAACAAAGACCTCTTGCTCACTGATGCTGCAGTATGTGAATGAATCAAAGAGGACCATATTAACCGTTTTGTTTCCAGCAGCACACGGGTTAACTAAGTGCTCTTAAGCCATGAAACACCTTCAATGGTCAGAAGACGCCTAACAGTGCATTGATTTGAATAAACTGTAATGTGTCTGATCGGTTCCACAAGGTGTGTAATGGAATATCACCACTTAGTACATATTGGCCCTAATGCCACATTCCTGCTAACCACTGATTACAGATTTGTGCTGTTCCTGCAGCAAAAGACGTCACAAGGATTAGGGATGAATTCTCATGCATCTCAGCCTCTCCAATACTTCCAGTGTCATGAATAGCAAAAAAACAGCCTGGCTCCTGAGGAAGGTGTCAGCCTGTAATTACAGAACTGATGGAGTGCTGATGTTTTATCCCAGGAAGCACTCTAATGATATCAACAAGGTGGTGGCACTGCTGCACTGAGATAGGTTTTGAACAAAGCTGAGTAATGATTGAATGTACGTGCAATCCTGTTTCCCCCACCCAATGTCACATAGAGCCTCTCTGTGGGAAACTCACTCCGGGTACATGGCTTAGTGTGGTGTATACCTGCTGGTAGCAGGGGGCCCTGGGTCTCCCGCATGGTGGTAAAGCGGAATAACAAGACAGGCTTCTGGGGTCTTGCCCAAATTGTACTCACAGGTGCAGCGCCTCCATCTCGTGCAGCCTCCAGCTGTATGGGGTGAAGTCTCTGCAAAAGAATAACGTCCCCCTCCTCCCAATAGACTTCGCTCTTAGGCAGGAGGTATTATACAAACTCAGGATGCTTTATTTGGGTTCCTTTTTCAGCAGCCACAGGTAGAGAGCAATAGGAAACACTCAGGATGTCCCTGGATCCACTCCCAGCCAAAGGGCACCTGGAGTGGTCTTTGCTCTTCCCTCATTGCTCTTCCGTATTGGTTTCCCTCACTGCTCCCCGGAGGGAGGGCATCAATCCTGCCAGAGCCGTGACAGCTTAGTTGGGTAAACCTTGCCCCTCTCACGGTAGAGACAGACTGACTAAATCAGGAAGTACAATGCATTAAGTACAGTGCCTCTAATTGGACACAAGGTCTGATGACACTACCTTCACTGACTCACTGCACTGCAAAGAGTGCGGAAAACCAATGATTTCTCCTGGCAAACCTACCCTTACTAGGCATTACGGCCAGGAGGAGGACAGACCTATAGCCCAAAACTACCCAGGGCTACAATAACAACACAGACACAGTAATATGCAGGTAGGTAACAACAATAAGAGTAATTGTCCCCCCACAGTACTCGTGGTGCCCTGGGCACCTAGAACCCGGTGTCCGACAGAACAACCCCTTCCCAAGTGTGCATATGAAGACAGCGCTACCCTCCCCTTGTCAGTGTTGGTGCATTTCTACCTTCCTGGTTACAAGCCTGTAACCAGGGGATGCGTCCTCACGCCTCACGTCCGTCATGCCACGCGGTGATACCTCCCGCTGGGAAAACTCCCTTCCCAGCTCAGGTCCTTCTCCGCCGATGCCTCTCACTTCCGGGGGAATCCCTATGCTGTGGGCAGGCCCTACAAACTCCGCTGAGGTGAAGGGACTGCCTGGGGCCTAGGGGGAATAGGTATGGCCTGGTCCAGGAGCTTGATTAGCTCCCTGGTCACTACCTCTCCCTTTCTTAGGCTCTGTCAGGACTGAGCACGCTGCCTCCAGTCCACGGAGGAAATCCTGAACAGCCAGGACATCCTCTTCTGACGGTGCTAACCCCAAGATGGCCACCGCCTTACACACAGTCCATTGTATATGGCTGCCACAGCATGGCCGACGCAACTCACCCAAACCCTCCTGAGCAATGGGACCACTTCCAGGGAGGAGGCAAGGGGGGTTACCCTGCTACCTGTGTAACATCTCTTGCCCTGACCAATAGAAGAGGAGCCACACCAAAGTGTCCCAATGTCAGTATGGTGGTGTATTAAAGAGCAAGTGATGTTCTTGTTACCTTATTCTCGGGTTGGCAGCATACGTTCTGGGACATACAGATAGTCAGATCCCTCTAGCTTGTGCAGTTTCTCCTGAGTTACCCTATCCACCCTGCTAAGCCTTGTTAAGTGAATCGTATAAGGGGCACCAGGCAGGATCAATATTTACAGGAGAGGGAATCCCCAGCTGGGGAAAAGCGCCAAGCACTGCTGTCGTGGAGATGCCAAATGAAAGGCTGATGCTGCTGGGTCACTAAAAATAATTATTTATTGCTGGACATGTACAAAAAAAAGCGGGCACCTCGCGGAGGCGCACTCTGACGCGTTTCGTACCTCTCGGGTACTTTGTCAAAGAGATCAATATTAACGGCTCCTCCTTGGGAGGTGGAGAAGGGGATCTATCTCGTAGCACGTTCCTCACAAAAATAAAGTCATTATCCATCTTCCCAAGTTGTTTTTGTGGGGAAATTAGGGCTGAGATGTATGGAGGAGCAGAAGTGTGTATAGCCTTAAAAGAGAGCAAGAGAATTGAGTGTGTAATACGGGATTTAATAGGAAGCCAGGAGAGGGATTTCAGCAGGAGAGAGACTGCGACAGATTTAGCAGAGATTAAAGGGATTCCAGCAGTAGAGTTTAGGATAGATTGAAGGGGAGACAGGCGAGAGGCCAGACAGCAGGAGGTTACAATAGTCAAGACGGGAGAGAATGAGGGCCTGCGTTACGGTTGTAGCAGTAGAGCGACAGCGGAAAGGGCGAATCTTTGCAATGTACTTTAATATTATCTTTTATGTGTATGGTTCCAACATATTCCGCCGCGCAGTACAATCTGGGAGTAAATACAATGGCATGGCATGACAAAAGACTACACATACAGAATAATAAGACAAACTGAGACAACAAGAACGAGGTCCCTACCCCAAAGATGCTTACAATCTAGAAGGGAGGGGAGTGCAGACCGAAGGAATCGTTTTCATTCACGTGTCTCTAATCCATTCGGTAAGGGGACCTGCAACCTTATTTACTCTGATTCGAAGCATGCTAACCGTGAACACAGATCTCTGCCAATCAAAAGCTTTTTTCTTTTCTCCCCCCCCCCCCCGTTATTGTTTCCATTTTTCACCACAGAACACGTTCTTAGTGTCTCTGCACATCATTTTTAGAACATTAGTCGTCATGGAAACATAGTGCAGCCATTACAAATAGCTGCTTTCTGCCATTTCTTTTCAGTCAGGTTATAAAAATATATCGAAACTTGTTGTTTTTTGTTTTTTTTGGTACAAACCCTGTTTTCCCGTCTCTCAACCCCCCCCTCCCCCCATTCCCAGACCTTAACCACTTCACTGCCAGTACTTGCAACCCCATGGGCCACTCATTTCTTATTTACCAATCTGCAGTTCAACTTCCTTTTTAAATGTTAAAATGAATGAATGAGAAGTAAAGAGTGACACACTGTGCTCGTCTGAATGTCATTACCCAGAATCCCTGACTGCAGTGGAAGCGCTGTTTGCTAAGCGATAATGAGGAAAGATGTTTGAGGCGTGCAAATGCCCCACAAGTGCTATGTTTATTTACTGTAAATAAAAAGGGAATGATTTCATATAATTTGTAAGCATACGGTATGGCCCACAGCCACACAAGGGTGCTAAGTGTTAGCACGCCTCACCCCCGCTTCCCCCCCATTCATATGACGTAAAGGCGTGCTAAAGCTTAGCACCTTTTTGTGGATCTGGACCTATGAATCTCTCAGTACGGTCCAAAGAGCTGTCCCTCAATCTGTACCAGATACTGTACAGGCATACCCCGCTTTAAGGACACTCACTTTAAGTACACTCGCGAGTAAGTACATATCGCCCAATAGTCAAACGGCAACTCACGCATGCGCCTGTCAGCACGTCCTGAACAGCAAAGTTGAACTCCCTACCTGTACCGAAGCTGTGCGCAAGCGGGGAGACTATAGAGCCTGTTACAAATGGGTTATTTACATCAGTTATGCACGTATATGATGATTGCAGTACAGTAAATGTATCGTAAGTGGGAAAAGGTAGTGTTTCACTTTAAGTACATTTTCACTTTACATACATGCTCCGGTCCCATTGCGTACGTTAATGCGGGGTATGCCTGTATATAGTTACTTGACATAAGGAACAGCACTGCTCCTTCTTTTTTCAAGGCAATCCGACTATTGGGTATCCAATAAGAGTTCTCACGTCTGTTGTAGTCCATGGGGGGATATGTGTCACATGTGTCTATTCATTTAAAGCAGTATTTCAAGCTGCAGTTTTTTAATGTTTTTTTTTCTCCTCTTTAATATGTGCATCAATACAGCCTAGACACCAACAAGTGATTAGCGAAGTTGCCGATCGATCCGTTCTCCTGTGATCAATTGGCAAAGATTCGGCTCTGGGGTTCACTAAATGGCTGTCAGTGCAGCAGAAGAGGACCCAAGATGCAAAGATCTGTGGGGAAGATCATGTGACCAGGCAGTCACTAGATACAATTGGTGCACTGCTAGAGAGAGGGCCAGGCTCAAAAAGGGGTGTGCCAGAGCCTGTTTCAGAAGAGAGAGGAGATGTGACTTTGTAAATGGTTGCTATAGGAACAAAAAAAATGCTCGTTACATTAAAATACATTAAAAATGTCTTTATATATATATATATATATATATATATATATATATATATATATTACTGAGAAAAAAGCTATGGGGGTTTTCTTTTTCAATGAATCAGTGACAGTGTTTTTGCTTGGAGTTTTCCCCAGGTTTGCAGCCGGGAGGCGGATAAGTAGAGCCTGACCGAGGTCTGTCTTTGAACTTGTTCTCCTTTCGGTGATACCACAAATGCATTGTCTGGGTACATTAAGCAGATTGAGACAGTCAAGCCTGGGTGAGATACCGCGCACACCATTGGAACGATCTACTCCACCCATGTGGATTAATCCCCTTGAAGTTGATCACTAACTTTGAATAGTGAAGCTGAAAGCAGGTTGCAGTCCAAACAAATTAGAGTTATTACGGTGAGGTTAATAATGACGCCCACCGTTCACGTAACATTAAAGACGAAAACACGCCTCACCTCGGCCTCTATCGAATAGGTTTTGAAGTCTGTTCTGGGATCAATTTTAGTCCTATTTATTTTAAATGAACAATCCCTTATTTATGCCTATAGTACACATGTAGTAAGACTTACTATTTTCGGCACAGGGGCAAGGCGCAGGACGGTGACCGCGGCTGCCCCGGTACCTCAGGATTATTGCTGTGGAGGGTTCAATCTGGAAGCGTGGACCCCCCACTGTGCGACCGCGGCAGACACGGTCTTCGGAGACACGGCTTTGCGCTTTTTAAGCCGCGGCTCCGGAAACAGTACGTTTTGAAACTGGGACCTGTGGGGACTTCTCAGTTCCCCAAATATTTTTTTTTTTTTGTAACAGCTAAAGACACAAATGGTAAAAATATGGCCGTAGAGTCACCAATAGAGAAGCTGCAACGTCATCTCCCGAGTGAGGCTGACCAAGGCGGCCATTCTGTCTCCACCACAGAAGTATTCTTTGCAGTTTTGCACTGATAAATATATCCTTTAGCCCCTTCAGTGCTCTTTAAACCAGGGGTGCGCAAACTTTTGAAGCTGCGCCCCCTGGCTGCTGCTCCCAGCGCTCGCGCCCTCCCTTACCTTTTTGCTGGCGTCAAATGACGCTGCGGGGTCATGTGACGTCACGTGACCCCGCAGCGTCATTTGACACCATGTTGCCATGGTGAGGTGACGTCACATGGCCCAGCGGCATCATTTGATGCCACATTGCCATGTCGACGCCCGACACCAAGCTTCAGAATCAGGGTAAGTGTAGTTGCAGAGGCCTCGCGTGGTCCCTTGGCATTTAATTTAAATGCCTTGGGGAAGAGTGCGGGGCCTCTGCCACCACCGAGCCCCCCAGACAAATCTTGTGCCCCCCAATGCAGGGGGTCTCCGGAGTTGAACTTTTTAATTTGAGCAGGGCCACAGACAGCTTTCCCTGGGTCCAGGACTACAATTTCCACTGGGCTCCTCCCCCTACACCCCAACCACCCCCAGTGTCGGCGGCCATGTGAGACTCCCCGTTTATCTCTCACACCCACCTCTCTCTCACCTCTCCCATCCACCTCTCTCTCACCTCTCCCATCCACCTCTCTCTCACCTCTCCCATCCACCCCTCTCTCACCTCTCCCATCCACCTCTCTCTCACCTCTCCCATCCACCTCTCTCTCACCTCAACCACCCACCTATCTCTCCCCTCTCCCACATGACCACCGCCTTTCCCTCACACCCCCACCTCTCTCCCTCGTCCCCCAAACCTCTCTCTCATACACACAACCCATCCCCCCACATACATAATACTCCCCCTCCACATCACACACACAATACTCCCTCTCCTCCACATCACATACATAAAACTCACCCTCCACATCACACACACAATACTCCCGCTCCTCCACATCACACACACAATACTCCCCCTCCTCCACATCACATACATAAAACTCACCCTCCACATCACACACACAATACTCCCGCTCCTCCACATCACACACACAATACTCCCCCTCCTCCACATCACACACACAATACTCCCTGTCACAGGAGACCAGGATTTTTAACACCTTTTAACCGGGATCACTCACTAGGCAGAACACAGTAGTGGAATAAAATTGTGTTTATTCGGATAAAATCCGCAGACACATACAGTATATCCTTATAATAACTTAAAAAAACTAAATTGTGGGATAATTTAGCCATCAATGTCAGTGCCAGAAGAATAACTATTGAATTTTGGTCCTATGGCACTAAACTAGTTAACTAAAACCCCCACGTTATAATATGGCTATTAGGGTATTTTAAGTAGTTGGAAAAGATACAATGATGTTTGGCAAATATTTACATAGCTTGAAAATGTCCCAAAATTGCAAAATAAACTTAATATTTTGTATGTCTCTAGGGTTAAATAGTTAAATAGTCATGGAGTGAAAAATACTTCCAGACAACAATGCAGTGTTTCTATCTGTTAAGCACCTCCTGTATCTGCTATCCTGCAATCTGGCTGCTGAGCTCTGCAGAAAAACTGTCTGCAAATAGCACATACTAATCATTGAGAACCAGACGCAAACTATACAATGACTCAGGGCCTATGGGAGTCTCTGGCCCCTTGCTCCCTGCACCTACACACCCTCCCCTGTCTATTTCCCAGCTCCTACTGCCCCTTCCTGTTCTAAGCGCGCCAAATGTATCTCTCCTCCAGGGAATCCTGTAACCCTTTTGGCTCCCTGGCGTCAGGTGACCTACCTGCCCCTAAGCACACTGGGGGCTGTAGTCCTCCATGGCCTCTTTAATATTGGGGCCGCGTGTGCGATCTGCACTGTGCATGCGCGAGTTTGTAATGGCCGCCGCTAGCCCTACCTGCGCATGCGCAACCTCCAAGAGCCCCTGCACTAACTGTAATGGCCGCCGCAACTCCAACCACCTCCTGCGCATGCGCGAACTTCGCGCCAACTACAACATGGCCGCTGGATCGCCTCTGCGCATGCGCGACCCTCCGCGCATGCACGGACACATTCAACATGGCGGCGTCCGGCCGCAGCTGCCACCGGAAACTCCCGGCGACGCGCTCGCCCCCGCAGCGCCCCTGCAAAACTGGAGGTAAGGGAGAAGAGAACCGGGAGTCAGGGGGACCGGAGGGACCCTGACTACAAATAAATTCAAATATAGCCTTTATTAGGCATGTAGTAAAACAATGTGACACATGAAACTAACACAACATAAACAACACTTAAGTTAATAATAGGTATTAAACGTTACCAGACCACAATGTGGTATAGTTGACCCCTATAGATGGAGATCAGATAACTATACTCAGACAGATACAAGGAGGGGTCTTGTGGTAGATCACTATAAATAGTAGAGAATGAAGTACACACGTACTGAGCTTGATGTGTGTCTCTGTGTGCTAAAACCAAGAGTCTTATCATACAAACGTTGTGTTAATTCTCAAGGTCTAAATACAAACCCACATGATACAATAATGTTGCAGGGGTATAGTGAGGCGTACTGTAGTAATGACCGTTATCTCAAATGCATATATATTCTACACTCTTATATACCTAACTCCAAACATAGTTGGCATAAATAATATCAGACCGAGTGATCACAGGTAAGTTTATAACCGACTGTATATTAAAAATCTGAGCTGCTTAATAGCATATGTAGGTGCTCCCCACATCCCAAAATAGGGATACAGTGAGGTCTAGTTCTTATGGCAACTAATAGCCTTATTAAAGGGATATCTATAGGCAGTGGTTGACAAATCACCAAAAAATCTGCTCGCCACACAAAAAAATCTACTCGCCACCTAGTACCAAACGTGTGCTGCTTGGGCCAATATTTACTCGCCTGGGGGTTAAATCCACTCGCCCGGGGCGAGCAAATCTATAGGTTTGTCGAACACTGTCTATAGGGCAATTCCTTCGAGTAAGGAGAAACTGCTCGATTGATGACGAGTTTGAAGAAGAATCTAAGCAAATGAAAGAGAGAATCCAGGCACGGGGATATAGCAGGAATAATATCAAACAAGCATATCACCGGACTAAGTATAGGCGAGACTTTTTACGAAAGAAACCGGTAGAAGCGGCATCAAAAGTGGTAGAAACCTTTAATAAACAATGGCCACAAATTAATAACATAGTCAAAAGGCATTGGCAAACCCTGCCTTGATAAGTGGGTGATAAAGGCATGAATCGGCAAAAATTTCAGCCGTCATAACAAAATAGCCGGGTGAGTGTCGATAAGCCACTTATCGGCAGGTTCTGAAACTCGTGCAATTCTAGTAGCTCCGATTAGTTTATTGAGACGTATCGCGGCTCTAGAATGGCGAGTTTCAGCCCCAAATCTTCACGTCAGAAAAAGTAGGCGTGAGACTGGTGCATAACAATGCATTTACAGGCCTGCACAACATGTCCGCGTGCCGCCCGGACTCACTGTGCGGCCTGCGGGGTCCGGAGACGCGGTGCGGCGGGGTCCGGAGGCGCGGTGCGGCGATCTCCATCGTCTCCCCTTCAAATTCTACACTTTTCCCCTTTCGTTCCTGAAAAAATGGCCACGCAGCGTCAAAAGACGCTACGTCGCCAGGGTAACAGGACAATACATGATGCCGTAACATCACACGGCGTCATGCAAAGTGGCGCTGTGTGACGTCACAGTCACACCGTAACGTAGCGTCCCGTTGCCATGGCAACGTGGCGTCTTTTGACGCAGCATTGCCATTTTTTCAGGAACGTTAGGGGAAAGAGTAGAATTTGCAGGGGAGGAGATGGGGATCGCCGCACCTCACCGCCGCACCTCACCGCAGGTAAGAGTCATGAGATGGGGGAGGGGTGAGGGAGTTTTTTTTAATAATCCCGGAAATTAGATCATTTCTATTAAAGTACGGCCCGAATCTGCTTTCCTTGGAGCAGTTTGGCCCGTTTCACTTTACAGATTGTGCAGGCCTGCCTTAGCGGCTAACCGTGAAGGCAATGAAGGGGTTAACTCCTCCCGCTACCCACCAAGGGCCAAATACCCCCTTCACCCACCCCCGCTACCCACAATAAAGACTAATACCCACCTCCTCTACCCCCACATGATTGATACCGGAGGTCGCGGGTATCCTCAGGTGGTCCCCGTGCGTGTCCGGGTGTCCTCAGGTGGTCCCTGTGGGTGTCCTGGGGCCCTCAGGTAGTCCCCGTGGGTGTCTGGGGGCCCTCGGGTGGTCCCCGCTGGCCTGCGGTACCAATCATGTAGCAAAAAAAAATGTGCAATACATTTAAATAAATACACCACACACACATTACAGTACAGTAATGGGCAAAATGACTATTACACACAAAACCCCTACAAACTCATATTGAACCCCCAATATAACCACAATATATGGTATATATATACATATATATATATATATATATATATATATATATATATATATACACTGCCGACACACTTAATTGCAGTGCGGCCAGATCCGCAAGCCGGGAGATTTCCCGGCTTGCTAGTGGCCGCCCCTCAGCGTGCCGCGCGTCATAGACGCGCGGTCACACGTCTTCGGGAGCCTGCGCCCCCTGCACGCGCGTCCAGGGCTCCCCGAGGGAGCCCTGGTGTCCCGCGATGTGGGGGACGGCGGCAGGGGGTTCCGGGAGACCCGGCGGACCCGGCAGCGGTAGGGAGAGCGCCCCGAACGGAGGGCGCTCTTCCCCTGCTTCGGCGCGCGCCCGTCACCCTCGGGCACGCGCCAGGCTACTGCTGCGGCCAAGAACGGGCAAATGCTCGAATAAACTTGGCCGCAGCAGTATATATATGCGTATAAGTGTCAAAGTGGAGTGCTACTGAGCATGGCAATATATATTTAAAACCAGAGACATAACATGATATGGATAATAGTGCATTTGCCCATTATAAAATAAAACATTCTTCCCCAGCTTCTTTAAAGATTTCAGTTGTAATCTTCCTCCAGGACATTCCCATTGTTCATGGATGTTAGTGCTTTTGCCACTTATTCTGCTAGGATGCATGGTGCATTATTGATGGATTCTTCTCACACTTCCTCTGCTGGATCACGCCTTGTATTATTTGTGTTCCCGTACAATTTCACGTAGACGTCCTCAACTCCCTTTATGATAAGTGCACATTCTTTTGTTGTTGATCAGTCATCTTGTATGAGTGCCAAGATTTGCTCCGTCTCAATCGCACGCTGCTGCTTCGTCTTCTTTAAGCTTTTAGTATTGTCAGAGGTCTTCCTCGCTATATCACAGTTACATCTTCAGTTAAAACGTTTGTGGATTGCAGGGGCGGGTTGGAGGTGAGATGTGGCCCGACACATTTCACTTACCTGCCGGCCCTACACCAGCTACGTCCGGTGACATCACATGACTGCGGGTTGTCATGTTAACGCATTGTCATGTGCCGTCATGTCACCGTGACAACACGGCATCATGACGTCGACGTTTTTTTTTTTTGTTGGCGATTCCTCCACTTTTTTCTGCACTTTCGGCTACAATCTTCATAAGTTCTTTATGGTTGTTTTTTTAAAGTGCCCCCATGCATTTAAACGCGCTGAAGCGCTGTTTCAGTTCTAGTGGAAATTCGCTTTCTTGAGGTTATCGAGGTTGATTGTTTTTTGCCTTCCTTTTAATCAGTTTTCTGCTTTCCGTCTTGTCATTTAGATGTAATTTGCAGGGAAGCAATCAGTGATCACTCACGATGAAGGACTGGACAGTCTTCCATCACATGTTTCTATTAGCTGGGATACAGTCCATTTCATTTTGATTCCATTGGGTCCATACCACGTCCAATGTTCTATTTAGATTCTTCTTGAAGAATGAATGATGTAAAAAGATTTACATTCTGCCAATTCTATCAATGTGTCTCCATGATTATTCCTCTCACCGTAACCATACTTACCAACTGATGCTCCGTCTTTCTGCCGGGCACCGATCTTTGTGTTGGAGTCTCCCGTAACAATCGAGTAACGAGCGAGTAAGGACATATCACCCAATAGGCAAACGGCAGCTCGCGCATGCGCCTGTCAGCACGTCCTAAACAGCAATACCGGCTCCTTACCTGTACCGAAGCTGTGCGCAAGCGGGGAGACTATAGAGCCGGTTACAAATGCGTTACTTACATCAGTTATGCACGTATATGACAATTGCAGTACAGTACATGCACCGATAAGTGGAAAAAAGGTACATTTTCGCTTTACATACATGCTCCGGTCCCATTGCGTACGTTAATGCGGGGTATGCCTGTATATATGAGAAAGAGAGTTCATTAATAGAGGCGGCACTACAGACTTGTGAATAGATATACATACATACAGGTATACAGGTGTGTGTCTATATATATTTGGACTTTCTGTACAACGTAACAAATATATTACAAATATGTAATTTATGCTAAAATAGTAACGTAACCCGCTGCAGTGCATTGCTGTCCCGTTTGGCAGTGAAACCGTTAAGAATACGATGTCATATTACTGATTTTGAGGGGAGTTCCCTCTGGGCATTGAAACTTGATCAATATATACTCTAACACAGGGGCTCTCAACACCAGTCCGCAAGACCCCCCCCCAACAGGTCAGGTTTTAAGGATAGCCCAGCATCAGCGCAAGTGGCTCAATCAGTGGCTCAATTGTTGACTGGAGTTGAGAACCCCTGCAGTCTAACACAATATGCTATCAGGGGGGTTATTTGCCCTTCCCCTCAGTACCCGACTAGCACCCTCTCTATCCACCTTTAAGACTCACCTTAAGACACACTTGCTTAAAGAAGCATACGAATAGCACTGTGAACATTCTGAACACATGATACATAAAGCTTGGCCCCCTGCAGACGCACTTACCAGAACTCCCTCCTACTGTCTCTGTACGTTCTCCCTACCTACCAATTAGACTGTAAGCTCCTCGGGGCAGGGACTCCTCTTCCTTAATGTTATGTTTATGTCTAAAGCACTTATTCCCATGATCTGTTATTTATATTATCTGTTATTTATTCGATTACCACGTGTATTACTGCTGTGAAGCGCTATGTACATTAATGGCGCCATATAAATAAAGACATACAATACAATACAATACAATACAGTACAGCATCTCGTCTGCAAAACTGGGGGGGGGGGGGGAATTGCAACATATGAATCAAAGGAAAATATCCGACTTCTTTCAGTGGGAAGCCAGTGCTGCTGTTTTTTTTATCCCCGTTTTGTCACCGGGAGACTTTGGTACATGTTATTACGAGCTATTTGACGTACAGTATATACTTTGTAGTATACAGCTGCGCAGTGCTGTTGAAAACACATTTGTCTATCCTTTGCCTGAGTCATTCCTTTATATACAAAATTAAGCCTATCCTAATCCAGGAATAGAAAATGAAATCTTTGAGGCATGCCAAGAATCTGGTTTTTATATGACCTTTTATAGGAAAAAACATACACACGGGAGGTTGCCGTCGGACGAAGCATGAGAGAAAAAAGGAACATTGTAGCACCGTATACAAATAGAAATATACAGAAACAAAGATACAGTACAGGCATACCCCAGTTACTGACATACCCCGGTTTAAGGACACTCACTGTAAGTACACTCGCGAGTAAGGACATATCGCCCCAATAGACAAACAGCAGCTCACGCATGCGCCTGTCAGCACGTCCTACCGCAATACCGGCTCCCTACCTGCACCGAAGCTGTGCGCAAGCGGGGAGACTATAGAGCCTGTTACACATATGTTATTTATATCCGTTATGCACGTATATGAGGCTTGCAGTACAGTACATGCATCGATAAGTGGGGAAAAGGTAGTGCTTCACTTTAAGTACATTTTCGCTTTGCATACATGCTCCGGTCCTATTGCGTACGTTAATGCGGGGTATGCCTGTGTTACATAGTTACATACATGCTCCAGTCCCATTGCGTACATTAATGCGGGGTATGCCTGTATTAAAGAATTAACCAAGTGCAAATGGCTCCCTATGCAATTTCCTCATGACAAAGGTTTTATCCTAAAATGTCAAAGGATTTCCCACATGTCCTTTCTCTTGACTTACCCCATGCCTGGAGCTGGACCCCTCTCCCATTCCCAATAACCACGCCATACAACTTCTAGGGAGAAATGAAAGGCTACAGCTTTATTTATTACAATACAGTATTTATCCCCAACTAGGGACCCAGGCAGATTGCTTCGCTCATACCTACTGGAGCTCGAGGGACACCCTCAGCTCGTGCTCCTCTAGCCATTCAGTACCTTAGTCTGAATGCTCAGAGCCCCCATCGGAAGGTCACTACCACCCAACCGAGCCTAGTGTGGAATGGCACCGCCTTCCACAAATTCCACCTGGAAGGTCACTACCTCCCAACCGAGCCTAGTGTGGAATGGCACCGCCTTCCACAAATTCCACCTGGAAGGTCACCGGCCGTAGTAGCCTGGAATGGTACCGGTCAGATAATCCTGCCCTCTAACCACCCTAGGTGAACCCATTTTCCTTTTCCTGTGTTGCACCTACAATTCTTTCAACATTGCTGCCAAAATCGGGGCCCTACCATCCTTGGATTTGGCCTCCCTATTCCAACCTGCCACTATCATTATTGCGTGTTACAAAATTCTTAGTAAAGTCCCTGTCTCCCTTCAACTTTAAGGAGATGCCTCCTAAAAATGTTGCTATCATTGAGGCTGATCCTCCCAGTTCCCATTTCTTTACCAGGAACCTTAAAATGTTATCCATGGTTGCCTCTATCGTGACACCCTCAGGCCTTTGTTCTTCCCCGCCTGCACTTAACCAGACCATCATTCTTCCCAAGCCCTGGTGTATGCCGACCACGGACCTGGGGATACAGAAGCCCTTACTAGCTCCATCACTCCCGAGCTGCTTCCTGCCTCAGCTTGTGTTGGCATGGTTCTCCTGTTGTTGCTGCTTCCGGGACCCACTCCTGGAACGCTGTGCACTGAAAACGAGAAAAGGAATCTACTATCTTGTTATTCAAACCTGGGACGTGTTAGCCTTGAATCATACATTATGATCCGGGCCCTATGGAATCAGAGACCTCAGTATCTGGACCACCAGGTGATGCTGATTGCTCATTCACAACCACGTTTGAGGCCACGAAATTCTTTGTTAGTTCCATCATTCACTGACAACTCCTCCGGGTATGCCAGTGATGTATCCGACAGCAGGAACCCACTTCCTTCTTTGGGACCACCCCCAACGGAGAAGCTCTCAACCCTGGTCATGTTGGGGAGAGGAAAACGGTCCTGCCATTCTGCCCGCCCCCAACTCCTTATCTAACTTTGTCCGCTCTACCCTTATGAGCCTCTCCAGTTATTTCAAATTCCTTCTACAGAGGGGATCCTTCACCTCCCTAAAACCTGTCTCTAACAATTCCACTGCCACCCTATTCGAGTAGCGGCCGAGCCATGGTACCATCTTATCAACAGTCACTGTTGACCTTGCTCTTTGACCCAGCCTCTCCACTTACTCTTTTCTTAAATCCACCCTTGCCCTTTTTAAAGCACTTTGTTACAGGAAGGCTACCCCCGAATCTATTACACCCGTGCTTAAAATGACTCCCCGTGCCCCGCTGACAATGACCCTCATTTTTCTGCCCGCAAGAACCCCCTTCTTATCCCTGGCCGATTGCCCTTCTTGCTCAGCCCCTGGAAGAGAGGAGTTAGTTTTATGTGGCATCATTTTGGACACCAACAGGTCCATATCCTTCACGTCCCCTCGCAACTGTTTCTTAATCGCCTTTTTCCATAAAACTTATAGACCTCCTAAATCGTATCCACATACTTGAAGAGCGGCAAGCAATTCTCAGGCATCTTCTCACCTATCACGCTGGCTAAAATGGCATAGGCGTGCAGCCAGTCCCCAAAAGATGTAGGAGCCTGCCTCCTTTCCCTCTCTTCCTCCTCCTCTTTCTTATCCTTCTTTTTGTCCGACTTTGTTGGCTCCTTATAGTCCGGCAATAATGTCAATATATGACATAATCTTCCTTCCATGCCCGCTCGTGCACTGCTACCGATAGGGGCAACCCCATCGGGCTAGCTAAGCAAAGGTAGCACCCCTGCTACCCCCACCCCCCGTGACACCCCTGCCGCAAACTGCCCCCAACATTATTTATTTATTTATTTATTTTATTTATAAAATATTTTACCAGGAAGTAATACATTGAGAGTTACCTCTCGTTTTCAAGTATGTCCTGGGCACAGAGTAAAACAAATAATACATGGTTACAAATACAGTTACATAAATGAACAAGGTATACATTTATATACAAGACATTGCATGCACAGTTAAAGAAAATATATATTATGAGCGTATGAAACAGTTACAGACCAGATTAAAGTGTGAGACAGCCTTAGATTTGAAAGAACTTAAGCTGGTGGTGGATATGAGAGTCTCTGGTAGGTTGTTCCAGTTTTGGGGTGCACGGAAGGAGAAGGAGGAACGTCCGGATACTTTGTTGAGTCTTGGGACCATGAATAGTCTTTTGGAGTCTGATCTCAGGTGATAGGTACTGCATGTGGTAGGGGTGAGGAGCTTGTTCAGGTAGCTGGGTAGCTTGCCCAGAAAGTATTTGAGGGTGAGACAGGAAAGGTGAACTTTGCGCCTAGACTCTAGTGATGACCAATCTAGTTCTTTGAGCATTTCGCAGTGATGTGTGTTGTAGTTGCATTGGAGAACAAAACGACAAATTGAATTGTAGAGGGTGTCAAGTTTGCTAAGGTGGGTTTGAGTAGCCGAGCCATATACTATGTCTCCATAGTCAATAATTGGCATTAGCATCTGCTGTGCAATACGCTTTCTGACCAGGAGACTTAGGGAGGATTTGTTCCTGTAAAGTACCCCTAGTTTGGCATAGGTCTTGGTTGTCAGGGTATCAATGTGCATCCCGAATGTTAAGTGGGAGTCAAACCATAAGCCCAGGTATTTAAAACTAGTGACAGGTGTTAGGGTGGTTTTAGCGTTGGTTCTAATCAGGAGCTCAGTCACTGGAAGCTTTACAAATTTAGTCTTGGTCCCAAATACCATTGTTACAGTCTTGTCAGTGTTTAAAAACAGTTTGTTTTGGGAAATCCAGTTTTCGAGTCTCAAAAAGTCAGACTGAAGTATGTGTTGAAGGTCAGAGAGGCTATGGCTGTGTGCATACAGGATTGTGTCATCTGCATACATGTGTATTGAGGCTTCCTTACAAGCTGTGGGAAGATCATTAATGAACACTGAGAAGAGTAGGGGCCCCAGAACAGAGCCTTGCGGGACACCACAGGTGATATCCAGGGGGTTGGAGTTAGAGCCTGAGATGGATACATGTTGGGATCTTCCTGATAGGTAGGACTGAAACCAGTTTAAAGCATGTTTCCCTATTCCAGAGCTCTGGAGTTTGTTAAGCAGGATAGCATGATCAACTGTGTCAAAAGCCTTTGCAAAATCTAGGAATACTGCACCAGTGAGTTGTCCCCGTTCCCTCAATCGCTCACATCCCTGTCACCGATTGACATCCCCCCCCCACTTACCACACCATGACCTTGCTCTCCTCTACGACTCCATTTCACAAAAACCTCCCCCAAGGCTCTGAACATTTCCACCCCTGCCCCTTGCCCTGGCACAGGCCCTACTACCCCAACACCACCCTTGCCCCCTTGATGATCCTATCGCACCCTCCCAACCCCCCGCACCTCCTGATGTCCATCTCGTACTGTACCCACATCTCTCCTCTCCTGCCCTGATGGGCTCAGCTTCAGCGGAGACTGGTTCCACCATAGTCCTAGCCATTCCCTCCTGCAGTTCCTGCTCCAGCTGCTCCCGCCAAAATCCGCTCAAGCTATGAACTACATGCCCACACTTTGCCCTACATACACACACATCTGCACTCATCATTTGATTCCGCGCCAAATTCCCACCCAAGCAGAATCTGCCATCCGTCAGAAGATCAGCAAAATGACAATCCGCCAACGGATTCCGGAATCCGCGGCCATCCCACCATACAAATCACACCCAAACGCGCCACCCCTCCCAAACCCACCCCAACAAAATCCGCAGGTATATAAAAATAAAAAAAATCTCCCACCTCTGCTTCTGTCTCTTTGCTCTGGTGGGCGATCCCCCCCCCGGCTGAAATCCTGAGCTCATGAGCCAACAGCCACTCAGGACCGCGCCGCTGCACTTCCTCCCGAAGCTCCCTCATCCACGAGTCTCCGCCACTGACTGCGACCGCCATCCTCTCTGAGCCACTAATTGAGCCACCTGTGCTGAAGCAGGGACTGTTTGATCCACCTGTGTGGAAGCAGGTACTGATTGGGCCACCTGTGCTGAAGCTGGGATGTCCTTAAAACCCCTGGGTTAAAGGTCCATGTTGTGCATCCACATGCCTCTAGAGAATGAAAACATTTCTCCAAAAACAAGTTTCAATCCTGTGCCTTACATAAATCATCCACGCGCCTCTTGAAGCTTCCCAAAGCCTTCTCCAGCCTCTTCAAGCTTCTCAAAGCCTTCTCCAGCCTCTTGAAGCTTCCCAAAGCCTTCTCCAGCCTCTTGAAAGTAATAAAAATAAGTATTAGGTTCCCAACTCCAGTCCTATTCCCACTCAGACTCTGAAATATACTCCCATCCAAACTCTCTCTTCCTCTCCAGCAAACCCCATATATTTTAGGGTCTGGATTGGGAGTAGCGGCACCTTTAGGTAAGTCATGCTAACCCCATGTTATCGGAAGCTAAAGCAAGCTAGTGCTAACTTAAAATAATGGTAAATCTATTCTAATGAGATAGACCAGTGGTTCCCAAATCCAGACCACAAGGAACACGATACAGTGCAGGTTTAAGGCTATCCTCTCATTAGCACAGGTGGCCCGATCATTTTTGACTGAACCACCTGTGCTCAATAGACTTAAAACCTGTAACTGTTAGTGTTCCTTGAAGACTGGATTCGGGAACCACTGATAGACAATAGCCGTTGTTTTGCATCTAACTAGCTTTATGGATATGAGTTAACCTCAGTGAAAATAATGGGGCGTTGCTGATTTTGATAACGTGCCGTTATGAGCCCGAGTTAAGGGACCTCTGTGGATCTGGCCCTAAGTGCTTTGCAGAAGTAGGACCGTACGTACTAAGCAGCCTTCTGAGATAAGTCAGCACCTAGCGCTGCAATACACCGTACAGTCTATGCAAATCAATGATCTGCAAGGTGTTTTCCCAGAGCCGGAAGTCTCTTTTGGCAGAAGACTGCATAGTAAATATTGGCCATTATGCCAGACCATTAAGTGAGTGATGTGAGGATTGACACAAGGAATTAGGAATGTGCTAGTTGCTGGAAACATTGTAATGGGATCTATAAGGTGGTGCATCTTCGGCCATCGTTTTCCCAGTGTTATTTGCATGAACAAAACCTGCTAGGTCAGAGTTTGCTAACAAATGCAGTTTATTTACCAACGTCTACCAGCCCCAAAGCTGGGGACAAACTGATGTTAAACTCCTGCTCCAGATTTATATATCTGATATATATACTGCTCCCCACCTTTGGAGTGTCAGACGAGCACCCTTTCTACTCACTGTTAGACCCATCTTAAAACACCTCTTTAATGAAGCTTGGGAGTAGCTCCGTGGCTGATACTATACACATCATACATCGACCTTGACCCCTTGCAGACACACTTACCAGAACACCCTCCTACTGTCTCTGTACACTCTCTCTACCACTTCGATTGCAAGCTCTTCAGGGCAGGGACTCCTTTTCCTCATGTTACTTTTATGTCTGAAGTGCTTATCCCTATTATGTGTTATATTATGATGTAATGTGTATTACTGCTGTGATGCGCTGTGTACACGGATGGTGCTATCTAAATAAAGCTTTGCATATATACAAGAAAGTACATATATAAAAGAATATATATATATATTTCAATTACATTGTTTCTTTGGGCAAATTATTTCTTATCTTTTATTTTTATGGCGCCAACATATTCCACAGCACAGCACAATGTGGGGGGAGAACAATAATAGTGTGCGCGATCGTGGCACCGGAAACAGACAGGATTAACCCTGTGGGGGTTCCTGCGTCTGAATGGGACCCCCGCCGACATTTAACACTGTCCAACCCCCTAACGGCCAGAATATGGTCCTATCGTATTCCCTTTCATGATGTAGATGACCGATCATGAGTATCTACATCAAAAATGGGTGCTAAGTCCCTCTCACCTAGGGGACAGTAATAGACTTTGAAGGGCCTTATCTGTGAGCTCAGGATGAGACAGCTTCACCGATAATGTGCTTTAAAGCCGGCATGGAAACCTGCTTTGTGCTGCCTTATAGGGTGGAGCAAGTTCAAAGAAACCCCGGAAGTTGCTGTGTGAACATCTTACTGCAGACTTTGGGCCTTTCGAAAATGTGTATCAAAACAAAATCAAAAGCAGATAGGGGAATGCAAATAAAATAAGGCTGATAATCTGTTTAAAATGGCATCAGTTTGAGCTCACTTTCAACATACTGTAGGAAATTTGGGGGTTTTGGGGAGGGGGTGGGGTGGGAACAGCCTTATATAAATATTGTAAGCGTTAGATATTTTTGAGACATCCTGGAATATTTAGCAAAGACTCCCGGCATCCAGTTTATCACAGAAGAATATCCAACCAGAAGGAACATTATTTGTATTCTTGGATAAATCTGTTGCAGATCTTTTTTTTTCCACCATCTTGCCTGAAGCTGCCTCTGACCGCTGGCTTTTCTTTCCTCCCAAGGTCTTGTCCAACATAGCCATCTATCTGTGCACCATTACCGTGGGCATCATGTCTTACTACATGGCGGATAGGAAACACCGTAAAGCCTTTCTGGAAGCACGGCAATCTCTGGAGGTCAAACTCAACCTAGAAGAACAAAGCCAGCAGCAGGTAGGTGGAGAGCCTTTCAATCACTATATACAATCATCAGGAATACAGATGGAACTTTATTTGCTTACATTGTTAATGTACGGACTACAAGAAAGAACTGGAGGGAGAGAGACACATGTATATATAGAGAGAGAGAGACAGATATAGAGAGAGAGAGATTTTATTGAGAGAGATTTTATTGAGAGAGATTTTATATAGAGAGAGATTTTAGAGAGAGAGACTTTATAAAGTGATAGAGATTTATAAAGAGGAATAGAGATTTTATATGCAGGTAGTCCTCGCTATCCAACGTTTCACTTTACAACGAATGGCATATCCAACGCTTTACAATGCAACCCTATGGGCCGTTTTTCGATGCCAGAATGCGTTATCCAACGCTCATCGCCACTGATTAACATGGGACTCACTTTGCAACGGTTTCACTATCCAACGCTACTTCCAGAACGGATTCCGTTGGATAACCGAGGACTGCCTGTAGAGAGATATGTTGTAGATAGATGTTTGTCTTGATAAAAAATATAAGGCCTTCCATAGCAAGAGTATTGTTATAGTCATAGGATAGGTGAGCTGGGATTCTTCGGTGTCATAATACATCTTAAATGCAGTCCTTGAAAAGTTGAAAACCACTGACAATGACGGAGCAGAAGGGCTACTTGGTTCACCTAGACTGCCCAGTTTTCATAACCTGGTTTTTCCCACTTGTGTTTAGCCTCTGCTCTCGTTCAGATCTCCTTTCCCATGACCATACTGGCCTCCAGTTTGAGTGAAGATTTGTGTTCTACAGTAGCACACCAATGACAAGTACTTCCATCCTGTACTTTATTGATGCCCCTGATATATGAACGCTTTTAATACATTTGGGGTGCTATTGGGATGAGCAATCTGCTGTGTTAATCGGGAAATGGAACTTTAAGCTGTTAAATATAAGAATGTTAATATCTGAGGACCCGTCGGTACTGAGAGATACGATATCAGTTATGGGGCCCCCTGAGTTGGGATAATGTTAGAAAAAAGGAGCACTCATCTTGTTACTCTATGGATTTAAAAACATAGGGAGCGCGAAACAACTGCTGATGCAACTTATTACTACGGAAAGTACTTTGGTCCTGCAGGTAAATATGTCATATATAGCTGTCAGTTATAAAAAGAAAAGATGACATGGGTTAGATTTATAATAATTAATGAGGGTAAAAGAGGAATGTTGTTTAGCCTCAGAGAGGGCAGAGTTGAAGCAGTGCAGGATACATTTGTAGCGGAGAAAGTAAGTGAGTGCGAGATTAAGTGAGGAAGAAGGGATAGCGTTGTACGTGTTGACAAGATTGTCGGGGTCAGCAGTGGAGAAGAATTTATTTATTTATAAAATGTGTTACCAGGAAGTAATACATTGAGAGTTACCTCTCGTTTTCAAGTATGTCCTGGGCACAGAGTTATGATGACAAATACATGGTTACAAATACATAGTTACATTAAATAAACCGGGTTATACAGTCTGCGGATTGGATTCTACAAATCCCGCCACGGGTTGCGGAATCGGCAGAGTATATTGGTATTAATAATAATAATAATAAAAATAAAAAAATCAGCAAAACGCGAATCGCCCTTTTCCAGATTGATCCACTGAAATCCGCGAACTAAAGGAGTCGGCTGATCCGCTGCGGATCGAAAACCGCCCCCCAAAATTCGTCCATCTCTAACAAAGACATTGCATGAACAGATAAAGATAATATATGTTATAGGCGTATGGCATAATTACAGACCAGATTAAAATGTGAGACACCTTTAGTTTTGAAAGAATTTATACTTGAGGCGGCTGTGAGAGTCTCCGGTAGATTGTTCCAGACGTGAGGTGCATGGTAAGAGAAGGAGGAGCGTCCGGATACTTTGTTGAAAGTTGGGACTGTGCAGAGTCTTTTAGAGTCAGATCTCAGATGATAAGTGCTGCATGGGGTGGTAGGGGCGAGGAGCTTGTTCATGTAGCTGGGTAGCTTGCCCAGAAAGTATTTGAGGGTGAGACAGGAATGATGAACTTTGCGCCTAGACTCAAGTGATGACCAATCTAGTTCTTTGAGCATTTCGCAGTGATGTGTGTTGTAGTTTTATTGGAGAACAAAACGGCATATTGAATTGTAGCGGGTGTCAAGTTTGCTAAGGTGGGTTTGGGGTGCTGAGCCATATACTATGGGGGCTATGCAATCGGATAATTTGTTGAACGTTGGGAGAGTCTGATCTCAGGGGATAAGTGCTGTGTGTGGTAGGGTTGAGGAGCTTGTTCAGATAGCTGGGTAGCTTACCCAGAAGGAAGAGAGGTTCAAGGTCAGGGTGTATTACATGCAGGTCAAAAAGATGTCAGCTGTGAGTGTAGCAGGGAAAGGCAGGAGGAATTGCAGGAAGTAAATGAGAGGTAGCAAATTGGACGACATGATGATCAGAAAGTAGAAAAGAGGAGATACTGAAGTCAGAAAGTGATCAATCAGAAGGTTATATTGTGGGACATAAAGTTGGACATGTTGGGCTGTTTTGTGTAAATCAAGCATGTCAAACTCGCGGCCCGCGGGCCGCATGCAGCCCACAATGAACATATTTGCGGCCCAGCTCGCCAATATTTAACTCACGCTGTGTGCGCTTTCTCAAAAGGAAAAAAAAAAAACCTCCCCCCTCTCCCGATTGGCTGGCGCGTGTTGGCACACTGCCAGAATTTTTTTTGTCCCGGAGCAAGCTCTATCCGAGCTTGCATAGTGAGGCCCGCCTCTTCCTGCTGCCTGCTGCCTGCTGCCCGCCTCTTACTGCTGCATGGAGCAAGTCAGGTGACTACTGCTCCATGCCTGCCTTGCTTCCCCCTTGCCCTCCTGCTCCGATTTCCTCCCTGTTCCGATTTCCCGTCTGTGTGTGTGTGTCTGTCTGTGTGTGTCTGTCTGTCTGTGTGTGTGTGTGTCTGTCTGTGTGTGTCTGTGTGAGTGTGTGTCTGTGTGTGTGTATCTGAGTGTGTCTGTGTGTGTGTGTGTGTGTGTGTGTCTGAGTGTGTGTGTGTGTGTGTGTCTGAGTGTGTGTGTGTGTCTGAGTGTGTGTGTGTGTGTGTGTGTGTGTGTGTGTGTGTGTGTGTGTGTGTGTGTGTGTGTAAGTGTGTGTGTGTGTGTGTCTGAGAGAGAGAGAGTGAGTGTGTCTGAGAGAGAGAGTGAGTGTGTCTGAGAGAGAGAGAGAGTGAGTGTGTCTGAGAGAGAGAGTGAGTGTGTCTGAGAGAGAGAGAGTGAGTGTATGAGAGAGAGAGTGAGTGTCTGAGAGAGAGAGAGAGAGAGTGAGTGTCTGAGAAAGAGAGTGTCTGAGAGAGAGAGAGTGTCTGAGAGAGAGAGTGTCTGAGAGAGAGAGAGTGTCTGAGAGAGAGAGAGAGTGTCTGAGAGAAAGAGAGAGTCTGAGAGAGAGAGTCTGAGAGAGAGAGAGAGTGTCTGAGAGAGAGTGTGTGTCTGAGAGAGTGTGTGTGTGTCTGAGAGAGTGAGAGTGTCTGTCTGAGAGAGGGAGAGTGTCTGTCTGAGAGAGAGCGTGTGTGTGTCTGAGAGAGAGTGTGTGTGTGTCTGAGAGAGTGTGTGTCTGAAAGAGAGAGGGGGACAGAGTCGGAGGGAGAGGGGACAGAGTCGGAGGGAGAGGGGACAGAGTCGGAGGGAGAGGGGGACAGAGTCGGAGGGACAGGGGGACAGAGAGGGAGAGGGGGACAGAGAGGGAGAGGGGGACAGAGAGGGAGAAGGGGACAGAGAGGGAGAAGGGGAGGGAGAGGGGGACAGAGAGGGAGAGGGAGACAGAGAGGGAGAGGGGGACAGAGAGGGATAGTCAGAGTCAGGGAGAGTCAGGGAGAGGGAGAGAGTGTCAGGGAGAGGGAGAGTGAGAGAGTGTCAGGGAGAGGGAGAGTGAGAGTGTCAGGGAGAGGGAGAGTGTCAGGGAGAGGGAGAGTGTCAGGGAGAGGGAGAGAGAGTCAGGGAGAGGGAGAGAGAGTCAGGGAGAGGGAGAGAGAGTCAGGGAGAGGGAGAGAGAGTCAGGGAGAGGGTGAGAGAGTCAGGGAGAGGGAGAGAGAGTCAGGGAGTGAGAGGCAGAGTGTCAGGGAGAGGGAGAGTGAGAGTGTCAGGGAGAGTGAGAGGGAGAGTGTCAGGGAGAGGGAGAGTGAGGAGGAGAGTGTCAGGGAGAGTGAGAGGGAGAGTGTCAGGGAGAGTGTCAGGGAGAGGAAGAGTGTCAGGGAGAGGGAGAGTGTCAGGGAGAGGGATAGTGTCAGGGAGAGGGAGAGTGTCAGGGAGAGGGAGTGTGTCAGGGAGAGGGCCAGGGAGAGTGTCAGGGAGAGTGAGAGGGAGAGCGTCAGGGACAGGGAGAGTGTCAGGGAGAGGGAGTGTGTCAGGGAGAGGGAGAGTGTCAAGGAGAATGAGAGTGTCAGGGAGAGTGAGAGTGTCAGTGAGAGGGAGAGTGTCAGGGAGAGGGAGAGTGTCAGGGAGAGGGAGAGTGTCAGGGAGAGGGAGAGTGTCAGGGAGAGTGAGAGTGTCAGGGAGAGTGAGAGTGTCAGGGAGAATGAGAGTGTCAGGGAGAGTGAGAGTGTCAGGGAGAGTGTCAGTGAGAGGGAGAGTGTCAGTAAGAGGGAGAGTGTCAGGGAGAGGGAGAGTGTCAGGGAGAGGGAGAGCGAGAGAGTGTCAGGGAGAGGGAGAGTGTCAGGGTGAGTGTCAGGGAGAGCGAGAGAGTGTTAGGGAGAGGGAGAGTGTCAGGGAGAGTGAGAGTGTCAGGGAGAGTGAGAGTGTCAGGGAGAGTGAGAGTGTCAGGGAGAGGGTCAGGGAGAGGGAGAGGGAGTGTGTCAGGGAGAGGGAGAGTGTCAGGGAGAGGGAGAGTGTCAGGGAGAGTGAGAGTGTCAGGGAAAGGGAGAGTGTCAGGGAGAGTGAGGGGGAGAGTGTCAGGGAGAGGGAGAGTGTCAGGGAGAGTGTAAGGGAGAGGGAGAGTGTCAGGGAGAGGGAGAGTGTCAGGGAGAGGGAGTGTGTCAGGGAGAGGGCCAGGGAGAGTGTCAGGGAGAGTGAGAGGGAGAGCGTCAGGGAGAGTGTCAGGGAGAGGGAGTGTGTCAGGGAGAGGGAGAGTGTCAAGGAGAGTGAGAGTGTCAGTGAGAGGGAGAGTGTCAGGGAGAGGGAGAGTGTCAGGGAGAGGGAGAGTGTCAGGGAGAGGGAGAGTGTCAGGGAGAGGGAGAGTGAGAGTGTCAGGGAGAGGGAGAGTGAGTGTGTCAAGGAGAGGGAGAGTGTCAGGGAGAGAGAGAGTGTCATGGAGAGGGAGAGTGTCAGGGAGAAGGAGAGTGTCAGGGAGAGGGAGAGTGTCAGGGAGAGTGAGAGTGTCAGGGAGAGTGAGAGTGTCAGGGAGAATGAGAGTGTCAGGGAGAGTGAGAGTGTCAGTGAGAGGGAGAGTATCAGGGAGAGGGAGAGTGTCAGGGAGAGGGAGAGTGTCAGGGAGAGGGAGAGTGTCAGGGAGAGGGAGGGTGTCAGCGAGAGGGAGAGCGAGAGAGTGTCAGGGAGAGGGAGAGTGTCAGGGTGAGTGTCAGGGAGAGCGAGAGAGTGTTAGGGAGAGGGAGAGTGTCAGGGAGAGTGAGAGTGTCAGGGAGAGTGAGAGTGTCAGGGAGAGTGAGAGTGTCAGGGAGAGTGAGAGTGTCAGGGAGAGGGAGAGTGTCAGGGAGAGGGTCAGGGAGAGGGAGAGTGAGTGTGTCAGGGAGAGGGAGAGTGTCAGGGAGAGGGAGAGTGTCAGGGAGAGTGAGAGTGTCAGGGAGAGTGAGAGTGTCAGGGAGAGTGAGAGTGTCAGGGAGAGTGAGAGTTTCAGGGAGAGTGAGAGTGTCTGGGAGAGTGAGAGTGTCAGGGAGAGGGAGAGTGTCAGGGAGAGTGAGAGTGTCAGGGAGAGGGAGAGTGAGAGTGTCAGGGAGAGGGAGAGTGTCAGGGAGAGGGAGAGTGTCAGGGAGAGTGAGAGTGTCAGGGAGAGTGAGAGTGTCAGGGAGAGTGAGAGTGTCAGGGAGAGGGTCAGGGAGAGGGAGAATGAGTGTGTCAGGGAGAGGGAGAATGAGTGTGTCAGGGAGAGGGAGAGTGTCAGGGAGAGGGAGAGTGTCAGGGAGAGTGAGATTGTCAGGGAAAGGGAGAGTGTCAGGGAGAGGGAGAGTGTCAGGGAGAGTGAGAGTGTCAGGGAGAGTGAGAGTGTCAGGGAGAGGGAGAGTGTCAGGGAGAGGGAGAGTGAGTGTGTCAAGGAGAGGGAGAGTGTCAGGGAGAGGGAGAGTGAGTGTGTCAGGGAGAGGGAGAGTGTCAGGGAGAGGGAGAGTGTCAGGGAGAGGGAGAGTGTCAGGGAGAGTGAGAGTGTCAGGGAAAGGTTGAGTGTCAGGGAGAGGGAGAAGGAGAGTATCAGGGAGAGTGAGAGTATCAGGGAGAGTGAGAGTGTCAGGGAGAGTGAGAGTGTCAGGGAGAGTGAGAGTGTCAGGGAGAGAGAGAGTGTCAGGGAGAGTGAGAGTGTCAGGGAGAGTGAGAGTGTCAGGGAGAGGGTCAGGGAGAGGGAGAGGGAGTGTGTCAGGGAGAGGGAGAGTGTCAGGGAGAGGGAGAGTGTCAGGGAGAGTGAGAGTGTCAGGGAAAGGGAGAGTGTCAGGGAGAGTGAGGGGGAGAGTGTCAGGGAGAGGGAGAGTGTCAGGGAGAGTGTCAGGGAGAGTGTAAGGGAGAGGGAGAGTGTCAGGGAGAGGGAGAGTGTCAGGGAGAGGGAGTGTGTCAGGGAGAGGGCCAGGGAGAGTGTCAGGGAGAGTGAGAGGGAGAGCGTCAGGGAGAGTGTCAGGGAGAGGGAGTGTGTCAGGGAGAGGGAGAGTGTCAAGGAGAGTGAGAGTGTCAGTGAGAGGGAGAGTGTCAGGGAGAGGGAGAGTATCAGGGAGAGGGAGAGTGTCAGGGAGAGGGAGAGTGTCAGGGAGAGTGAGAGTGTCAGGGAGAGGGAGAGTGAGTGTGTCAAGGAGAGGGAGAGTGTCAGGGAGAGAGAGAGTGTCATGGAGAGGGAGAGTGTCAGGGAGAAGGAGAGTGTCAGGGAGAGGGAGAGTGTCAGGGAGAGTGAGAGTGTCAGGGAGAGTGAGAGTGTCAGGGAGAGTGAGAGTGTCAGTGAGAGGGAGAGTATCAGGGAGAGGGAGAGTGTCAGGGAGAGGGAGAGTGTCAGGGAGAGGGAGAGTGTCAGGGAGAGGGAGGGTGTCAGCGAGAGGGAGAGCGAGAGAGTGTCAGGGAGAGGGAGAGTGTCAGGGTGAGTGTCAGGGAGAGCGAGAGAGTGTTAGGGAGAGGGAGAGTGTCAGGGAGAGTGAGAGTGTCAGGGAGAGTGAGAGTGTCAGGGAGAGGGAGAGTGTCAGGGAGAGTGAGAGTGTCAGGGAGAGTGAGAGTGTCAGGGAGAGGGTCAGGGAGAGGGAGAGTGAGTGTGTCAGGGAGAGGGAGAGTGTCAGGGAGAGGGAGAGTGTCAGGGAGAGTGAGAGTGTCAGGGAGAGTGAGAGTGTCAGGGAGAGTGAGAGTGTCAGGGAGAGTGAGAGTGTCAGGGAGAGTGAGAGTGTCAGGGAGAGTGAGAGTGTCAGGGAGAGGGAGAGTGTCAGGGAGAGTGAGAGTGTCAGGGAGAGGGAGAGTGAGAGTGTCAGGGAGAGGAGAGTGTCAGGGAGAGGGAGAGTGTCAGGGAGAGTGAGAGTGTCAGGGAGAGTGAGAGTGTCAGGGAGAGTGAGAGTGTCAGGGAGAGGGTCAGGGAGAGGGAGAATGAGTGTGTCAGGGAGAGGGAGAATGAGTGTGTCAGGGAGAGGGAGAGTGTCAGGGAGAGGGAGAGTGTCAGGGAGAGTGAGATTGTCAGGGAAAGGGAGAGTGTCAGGGAGAGTGAGAGTGTCAGGGAGAGTGAGAGTGTCAGGGAGAGGGAGAGTGTCAGGGAGAGGGAGAGTGTCAGGGAGAGGGAGAGTGAGTGTGTCAAGGAGAGGGAGAGTGTCAGGGAGAGGGAGAGTGAGTGTGTCAGGGAGAGGGAGAGTGTCAGGGAGAGGGAGAGTGTCAGGGAGAGTGAGAGTGTCAGGGAAAGGTTGAGTGTCAGGGAGAGGGAGAAGGAGAGTATCAGGGAGAGTGAGAGTATCAGGGAGAGTGAGAGTGTCAGGGAGAGTGAGAGTGTCAGGGAGAGAGAGAGTGTCAGGGAGTGAGAGGCAGAGTGTCAGGGAGAGGGAGAGTGAGAGTGTCAGGGAGAGTGAGAGGGAGAGTGTCAGGGAGAGGGAGAGTGAGGAGGAGAGTGTCAGGGAGAGTGAGAGTGTCAGGGAGAGTGTCAGGGAGAGGGAGAGTGTCAGGGAGAGGGAGAGTGTCAGGGAGAGGGAGAGTGTCAGGGAGAGGGAGAGTGTCAGGGAGAGGGAGTGTGTCAGGGAGAGGGCCAGGGAGAGTGTCAGGGAGAGTGAGAGGGAGAGCATTAGGGACAGGGAGAGTGTCAGGGAGAGGGAGTGTGTCAGGGAGAGGGAGAGTGTCAAGGAGAATGAGAGTGTCAGGGAGAGTGAGAGTGTCAGTGAGAGGGAGAGTGTCAGGGAGAGGGAGAGTGTCAGGGAGAGGGAGAGTGTCAGGGAGAGGGAGAGTGTCAGGGAGAGTGAGAGTGTCAGGGAGAGTGAGAGTGTCAGGGAGAATGAGAGTGTCAGGGAGAGTGAGAGTGTCAGGGAGAGTGAGAGTGTCAGTGAGAGGGAGAGTGTCAGTGAGAGGGAGAGTGTCAGTAAGAGGGAGAGTGTCAGGGAGAGGGAGAGTGTCAGGGAGAGGGAGAGCGAGAGAGTGTCAGGGAGAGGGAGAGTGTCAGGGTGAGTGTCAGGGAGAGCGAGAGAGTGTTAGGGAGAGGGAGAGTGTCAGGGAGAGTGAGAGTGTCAGGGAGAGTGAGAGTGTCAGGGAGAGGGTCAGGGAGAGGGTCAGGGAGAGGGAGAGGGAGTGTGTCAGGGAGAGGGAGAGTGTCAGGGAGAGGGAGAGTGTCAGGGAGAGTGAGAGTGTCAGGGAAAGGGAGAGTGTCAGGGAGAGTGAGGGGGAGAGTGTCAGGGAGAGGGAGAGTGTCAGGGAGAGTGTCAGGGAGAGTGTAAGGGAGAGGGAGAGTGTCAGGGAGAGGGAGAGTGTCAGGGAGAGGGAGTGTGTCAGGGAGAGGGCCAGGGAGAGTGTCAGGGAGAGTGAGAGGGAGAGCGTCAGGGAGAGTGTCAGGGAGAGGGAGTGTGTCAGGGAGAGGGAGAGTGTCAAGGAGAGTGAGAGTGTCAGTGAGAGGGAGAGTGTCAGGGAGAGGGAGAGTGTCAGGGAGAGGGAGAGTGAGAGTGTCAGGGAGAGGGAGAGTGAGTGTGTCAAGGAGAGGGAGAGTGTCAGGGAGAGAGAGAGTGTCATGGAGAGGGAGAGTGTCAGGGAGAAGGAGAGTGTCAGGGAGAAGGAGAGTGTCAGGGAGAGGGAGAGTGTCAGGGAGAGTGAGAGTGTCAGGGAGAATGAGAGTGTCAGGGAGAGTGAGAGTGTCAGTGAGAGGGAGAGTATCAGGGAGAGGGAGAGTGTCAGGGAGAGGGAGAGTGTCAGGGAGAGGGAGAGTGTCAGGGAGAGGGAGGGTGTCAGCGAGAGGGAGAGCGAGAGAGTGTCAGGGAGAGGGAGAGTGTCAGGGTGAGTGTCAGGGAGAGCGAGAGAGTGTTAGGGAGAGGGAGAGTGTCAGGGAGAGTGAGAGTGTCAGGGAGAGTGAGAGTGTCAGGGAGAGTGAGAGTGTCAGGGAGAGTGAGAGTGTCAGGGAGAGTGAGAGTGTCAGGAAGAGGGAGAGTGTCAGGGAGAGGGTCAGGGAGAGGGAGAGTGAGTGTGTCAGGGAGAGGGAGAGTGTCAGGGAGAGGGAGAGTGTCAGGGAGAGTGAGAGTGTCAGGGAGAGTGAGAGTGTCAGGAAGAGGGAGAGTGTCAGGGAGAGGGTCAGGGAGACGGAGAGTGAGTGTGTCAGGGAGAGGGAGAGTGTCAGGGAGAGTGAGAGTGTCAGGGAAAGGTTGAGTGTCAGGGAGAGGGAGAAGGAGAGTATCAGGGAGAGTGAGAGTATCAGGGAGAGTGAGAGTGTCAGGGAGAGTGAGAGTGTCAGGGAGAGAGAGAGTGTCAGGGAGTGAGAGGCAGAGTGTCAGGGAGAGGGAGAGTGAGAGTGTCAGGGAGAGTGAGAGGGAGAGTGTCAGGGAGAGGGAGAGTGAGGAGGAGATTGTCAGGGAGAGTGAGAGTGTCAGGGAGAGTGTCAGGGAGAGGGAGAGTGTCAGGGAGAGGGAGAGTGTCAGGGAGAGGGAGAGTGTCAGGGAGAGGGAGAGTGTCAGGGAGAGGGAGTGTGTCAGGGAGAGGGCCAGGGAGAGTGTCAGGGAGAGTGAGAGGGAGAGCATTAGGGACAGGGAGAGTGTCAGGGAGAGGGAGTGTGTCAGGGAGAGGGAGAGTGTCAAGGAGAATGAGAGTGTCAGGGAGAGTGAGAGTGTCAGTGAGAGGGAGAGTGTCAGGGAGAGGGAGAGTGTCAGGGAGAGGGAGAGTGTCAGGGAGAGTGAGAGTGTCAGGGAGAGTGAGAGTGTCAGGGAGAATGAGAGTGTCAGGGAGAGTGAGAGTGTCAGGGAGAGTGAGAGTGTCAGTGAGAGGGAGAGTGTCAGTAAGAGGGAGAGTGTCAGGGAGAGGGAGAGTGTCAGGGAGAGGGAGAGCGAGACAGTGTCAGGGAGAGGGAGAGTGTCAGGGTGAGTGTCAGGGAGAGCGAGAGAGTGTTAGGGAGAGGGAGAGTGTCAGGGAGAGTGAGAGTGTCAGGGAGAGTGAGAGTGTCAGGGAGAGGGTCAGGGAGAGGGTCAGGGAGAGGGAGAGGGAGTGTGTCAGGGAGAGGGAGAGTGTCAGGGAGAGTGAGAGTGTCAGGGAGAGGGAGAGTGTCAGGGAGAGTGAGAGTGTCAGGGAGAGGGAGAGTGAGAGTGTCAGGGAGAGGGAGAGTGTCAGGGAGAGGGAGAGTGTCAGGGAGAGTGAGAGTGTCAGGGAGAGTGAGAGTGTCAGGGAGAGTGAGAGTGTCAGGGAGAGGGTCAGGGAGAGGGAGAATGAGTGTGTCAGGGAGAGGGAGAATGAGTGTGTCAGGGAGAGGGAGAGTGTCAGGGAGAGGGAGAGTGTCAGGGAGAGTGAGATTGTCAGGGAAAGGGAGAGTGTCAGGGAGAGGGAGAGTGTCAGGGAGAGTGAGAGTGTCAGGGAGAGGGAGAGTGTCAGGGAGAGGGAGAGTGTCAGGGAGAGGGAGAGTGAGTGTGTCAAGGAGAGGGAGAGTGTCAGGGAGAGGGAGAGTGAGTGTGTCAGGAGAGGGAGAGTGTCAAGGGAGAGGGAGAGTGTCAGGGAGAGTGAGAGTGTCAGGGAAAGGTTGAGTGTCAGGGAGAGGGAGAAGGAGAGTATCAGGGAGAGTGAGAGTATCAGGGAGAGTGAGAGTGTCAGGGAGAGTGAGAGTGTCAGGGAGAGAGAGAGTGTCAGGGAGTGAGAGGCAGAGTGTCAGGGAGAGGGAGAGTGAGAGTGTCAGGGAGAGTGAGAGGGAGAGTGTCAGGGAGAGGGAGAGTGAGGAGGAGAGTGTCAGGGAGAGTGAGAGTGTCAGGGAGAGTGTCAGGGAGAGGGAGAGTGTCAGGGAGAGGGAGAGTGTCAGGGAGAGGGAGAGTGTCAGGGAGAGGGAGAGTGTCAGGGAGAGGGAGTGTGTCAGGGAGAGGGCCAGGGAGAGTGTCAGGGAGAGTGAGAGGGAGAGCATTAGGGACAGGGAGAGTGTCAGTGAGAGGGAGTGTGTCAGGGAGAGGGAGAGTGTCAAGGAGAATGAGAGTGTCAGGGAGAGTGAGAGTGTCAGTGAGAGGGAGAGTGTCAGGGAGAGGGAGAGTGTCAGGGAGAGGGAGAGTGTCAGGGAGAGGGAGAGTGTCAGGGAGAGTGAGAGTGTCAGGGAGAGTGAGAGTGTCAGGAGAATGAGAGTGTCAGGGAGAGTGAGAGTGTCAGGGAGAGTGAGAGTGTCAGTGAGAGGGAGAGTGTCAGTGAGAGGGAGAGTGTCAGTAAGAGGGAGAGTGTCAGGGAGAGGGAGAGTGTCAGGGAGAGGGAGAGCGAGAGAGTGTCAGGGAGAGGGAGAGTGTCAGGGTGAGTGTCAGGGAGAGCGAGAGAGTGTTAGGGAGAGGGAGAGTGTCAGGGAGAGTGAGAGTGTCAGGGAGAGTGAGAGTGTCAGGGAGAGGGTCAGGGAGAGGGTCAGGGAGAGGGAGAGGGAGTGTGTCAGGGAGAGGGAGAGTGTCAGGGAGAGGGAGAGTGTCAGGGAGAGTGAGAGTGTCAGGGAAAGGGAGAGTGTCAGGGAGAGTGAGGGGGAGAGTGTCAGGGAGAGGGAGAGTGTCAGGGAGAGTGTCAGGGAGAGTGTAAGGGAGAGGGAGAGTGTCAGGGAGAGGGAGAGTGTCAGGGAGAGGGAGTGTGTCAGGGAGAGGGCCAGGGAGAGTGTCAGGGAGAGTGAGAGGGAGAGCGTCAGGGAGAGTGTCAGGGAGAGGGAGTGTGTCAGGGAGAGGGAGAGTGTCAAGGAGAGTGAGAGTGTCAGTGAGAGGGAGAGTGTCAGGGAGAGGGAGAGTGTCAGGGAGAGGGAGAGTGTCAGGGAGAGGGAGAGTGAGAGTGTCAGGGAGAGGGAGAGTGAGTGTGTCAAGGAGAGGGAGAGTGTCAGGGAGAAGGAGAGTGTCAGGGAGAAGGAGAGTGTCAGGGAGAGGGAGAGTGTCAGGGAGAGTGAGAGTGTCAGGGAGAATGAGAGTGTCAGGGAGAGTGAGAGTGTCAGTGAGAGGGAGAGTATCAGGGAGAGGGAGAGTGTCAGGGAGAGGGAGAGTGTCAGGGAGAGGGAGAGTGTCAGGGAGAGGGAGGGTGTCAGCGAGAGGGAGAGCGAGAGAGTGTCAGGGAGAGGGAGAGTGTCAGGGTGAGTGTCAGGGAGAGCGAGAGAGTGTTAGGGAGAGGGAGAGTGTCAGGGAGAGTGAGAGTGTCAGGGAGAGTGAGAGTGTCAGGGAGAGTGAGAGTGTCAGGGAGAGTGAGAGTGTCAGGAAGAGGGAGAGTGTCAGGGAGAGGGTCAGGGAGAGGGAGAGTGAGTGTGTCAGGGAGAGGGAGAGTGTCAGGGAGAGGGAGAGTGTCAGGGAGAGTGAGAGTGTCAGGGAGAGTGAGAGTGTCAGGAAGAGGGAGAGTGTCAGGGAGAGGGTCAGGGAGACGGAGAGTGAGTGTGTCAGGGAGAGGGAGAGTGTCAGGGAGAGTGAGAGTGTCAGGGAAAGGTTGAGTGTCAGGGAGAGGGAGAAGGAGAGTATCAGGGAGAGTGAGAGTATCAGGGAGAGTGAGAGTGTCAGGGAGAGTGAGAGTGTCAGGGAGAGAGAGAGTGTCAGGGAGTGAGAGGCAGAGTGTCAGGGAGAGGGAGAGTGAGAGTGTCAGGGAGAGTGAGAGGTAGAGTGTCAGGGAGAGGGAGAGTGAGGAGGAGATTGTCAGGGAGAGTGAGAGTGTCAGGGAGAGTGTCAGGGAGAGGGAGAGTGTCAGGGAGAGGGAGAGTGTCAGGGAGAGGGAGAGTGTCAGGGAGAGGGAGAGTGTCAGGGAGAGGGAGTGTGTCAGGGAGAGGGCCAGGGAGAGTGTCAGGGAGAGTGAGAGGGAGAGCATTAGGGACAGGGAGAGTGTCAGGGAGAGGGAGTGTGTCAGGGAGAGGGAGAGTGTCAAGGAGAATGAGAGTGTCAGGGAGAGTGAGAGTGTCAGTGAGAGGGAGAGTGTCAGGGAGAGGGAGAGTGTCAGGGAGAGGGAGAGTGTCAGGGAGAGGGAGAGTGTCAGGGAGAGTGAGAGTGTCAGGGAGAGTGAGAGTGTCAGGGAGAATGAGAGTGTCAGGGAGAGTGAGAGTGTCAGGGAGAGTGAGAGTGTCAGTGAGAGGGAGAGTGTCAGTAAGAGGGAGAGTGTCAGGGAGAGGGAGAGTGTCAGGGAGAGGGAGAGCGAGAGAGTGTCAGGGAGAGGGAGAGTGTCAGGGTGAGTGTCAGGGAGAGCGAGAGAGTGTTAGGGAGAGGGAGAGTGTCAGGGAGAGTGAGAGTGTCAGGGAGAGTGAGAGTGTCAGGGAGAGGGTCAGGGAGAGGGTCAGGGAGAGGGAGAGGGAGTGTGTCAGGGAGAGGGAGAGTGTCAGGGAGAGGGAGAGTGTCAGGGAGAGTGAGAGTGTCAGGGAAAGGGAGAGTGTCAGGGAGAGTGAGGGGGAGAGTGTCAGGGAGAGGGAGAGTGTCAGGGAGAGTGTCAGGGAGAGTGTAAGGGAGAGGGAGAGTGTCAGGGAGAGGGAGAGTGTCAGGGAGAGGGAGTGTGTCAGGGAGAGGGCCAGGGAGAGTGTCAGGGAGAGTGAGAGGGAGAGCGTCAGGGAGAGTGTCAGGGAGAGGGAGTGTGTCAGGGAGAGGGAGAGTGTCAAGGAGAGTGAGAGTGTCAGTGAGAGGGAGAGTGTCAGGGAGAGGGAGAGTGTCAGGGAGAGGGAGAGTGAGAGTGTCAGGGAGAGGGAGAGTGAGTGTGTCAAGGAGAGGGAGAGTGTCAGGGAGAGGGAGAGTGTCAGGGAGAGTGAGAGTGTCAGGGAGAGTGAGAGTGTCAGGAAGAGGGAGAGTGTCAGGGAGAGGGTCAGGGAGACGGAGAGTGAGTGTGTCAGGGAGAGGGAGAGTGTCAGGGAGAGTGAGAGTGTCAGGGAAAGGTTGAGTGTCAGGGAGAGGGAGAAGGAGAGTATCAGGGAGAGTGAGAGTATCAGGGAGAGTGAGAGTGTCAGGGAGAGTGAGAGTGTCAGGGAGAGAGAGAGTGTCAGGGAGTGAGAGGCAGAGTGTCAGGGAGAGGGAGAGTGAGAGTGTCAGGGAGAGTGAGAGGGAGAGTGTCAGGGAGAGGGAGAGTGAGGAGGAGATTGTCAGGGAGAGTGAGAGTGTCAGGGAGAGTGTCAGGGAGAGGGAGAGTGTCAGGGAGAGGGAGAGTGTCAGGGAGAGGGAGAGTGTCAGGGAGAGGGAGAGTGTCAGGGAGAGGGAGTGTGTCAGGGAGAGGGCCAGGGAGAGTGTCAGGGAGAGTGAGAGGGAGAGCATTAGGGACAGGGAGAGTGTCAGGGAGAGGGAGTGTGTCAGGGAGAGGGAGAGTGTCAAGGAGAATGAGAGTGTCAGGGAGAGTGAGAGTGTCAGTGAGAGGGAGAGTGTCAGGGAGAGGGAGAGTGTCAGGGAGAGGGAGAGTGTCAGGGAGAGGGAGAGTGTCAGGGAGAGTGAGAGTGTCAGGGAGAGTGAGAGTGTCAGGGAGAATGAGAGTGTCAGGGAGAGTGAGAGTGTCAGGGAGAGTGAGAGTGTCAGTGAGAGGGAGAGTGTCAGTAAGAGGGAGAGTGTCAGGGAGAGGGAGAGTGTCAGGGAGAGGGAGAGCGAGAGAGTGTCAGGGAGAGGGAGAGTGTCAGGGTGAGTGTCAGGGAGAGCGAGAGAGTGTTAGGGAGAGGGAGAGTGTCAGGGAGAGTGAGAGTGTCAGGGAGAGTGAGAGTGTCAGGGAGAGGGTCAGGGAGAGGGTCAGGGAGAGGGAGAGGGAGTGTGTCAGGGAGAGGGAGAGTGTCAGGGAGAGGGAGAGTGTCAGGGAGAGTGAGAGTGTCAGGGAAAGGGAGAGTGTCAGGGAGAGTGAGGGGGAGAGTGTCAGGGAGAGGGAGAGTGTCAGGGAGAGTGTCAGGGAGAGTGTAAGGGAGAGGGAGAGTGTCAGGGAGAGGGAGAGTGTCAGGGAGAGGGAGTGTGTCAGGGAGAGGGCCAGGGAGAGTGTCAGGGAGAGTGAGAGGGAGAGCGTCAGGGAGAGTGTCAGGGAGAGGGAGTGTGTCAGGGAGAGGGAGAGTGTCAAGGAGAGTGAGAGTGTCAGTGAGAGGGAGAGTGTCAGGGAGAGGGAGAGTGTCAGGGAGAGGGAGAGTGAGAGTGTCAGGGAGAGGGAGAGTGAGTGTGTCAAGGAGAGGGAGAGTGTCAGGGAGAGAGAGAGTGTCATGGAGAGGGAGAGTGTCAGGGAGAAGGAGAGTGTCAGGGAGAAGGAGAGTGTCAGGGAGAGGGAGAGTGTCAGGGAGAGTGAGAGTGTCAGGGAGAATGAGAGTGTCAGGGAGAGTGAGAGTGTCAGTGAGAGGGAGAGTATCAGGGAGAGGGAGAGTGTCAGGGAGAGGGAGAGTGTCAGGGAGAGGGAGAGTGTCAGGGAGAGGGAGGGTGTCAGCGAGAGGGAGAGCGAGAGAGTGTCAGGGAGAGGGAGAGTGTCAGGGTGAGTGTCAGGGAGAGCGAGAGAGTGTTAGGGAGAGGGAGAGTGTCAGGGAGAGTGAGAGTGTCAGGGAGAGTGAGAGTGTCAGGGAGAGTGAGAGTGTCAGGGAGAGTGAGAGTGTCAGGAAGAGGGAGAGTGTCAGGGAGAGGGTCAGGGAGAGGGAGAGTGAGTGTGTCAGGGAGAGGGAGAGTGTCAGGGAGAGGGAGAGTGTCAGGGAGAGTGAGAGTGTCAGGGAGAGTGAGAGTGTCAGGGAGAGTGAGAGTGTCAGGGAGAGTGAGAGTGTCAGGGAGAGTGAGAGTGTCAGGGAGAGTGAGAGTGTCAGGGAGAGGGAGAGTGTCAGGGAGAGTGAGAGTGTCAGGGAGAGGGAGAGTGTCAGGGAGAGTGAGAGTGTCAGGGAGAGGGAGAGTGAGAGTGTCAGGGAGAGGGAGAGTGTCAGGGAGAGGGAGAGTGTCAGGGAGAGTGAGAGTGTCAGGGAGAGTGAGAGTGTCAGGGAGAGTGAGAGTGTCAGGGAGAGGGTCAGGGAGAGGGAGAATGAGTGTGTCAGGGAGAGGGAGAGTGTCAGGGAGAGGGAGAGTGTCAGGGAGAGTGAGAGTGTCAGGGAAAGGGAGAGTGTCAGGGAGAGTGAGGGGAGAGTGTCAGGGAGAGGGAGAGTGTCAGGGAGAGTGTCAGGGAGAGTGTAAGGGAGAGGGAGAGTGTCAGGGAGAGGGAGAGTGTCAGGGAGAGGGAGTGTGTCAGGGAGAGGGCCAGGGAGAGTGTCAGGGAGAGTGAGAGGGAGAGCGTCAGGGAGAGTGTCAGGGAGAGGGAGTGTGTCAGGGAGAGGGAGAGTGTCAAGGAGAGTGAGAGTGTCAGTGAGAGGGAGAGTGTCAGGGAGAGGGAGAGTGTCAGGGAGAGGGAGAGTGTCAGGGAGAGGGAGAGTGAGAGTGTCAGGGAGAGGGAGAGTGAGTGTGTCAAGGAGAGGGAGAGTGTCAGGGAGAGAGAGAGTGTCATGGAGAGGGAGAGTGTCAGGGAGAAGGAGAGTGTCAGGGAGAAGGAGAGTGTCAGGGAGAGGGAGAGTGTCAGGGAGAGTGAGAGTGTCAGGGAGAATGAGAGTGTCAGGGAGAGTGAGAGTGTCAGTGAGAGGGAGAGTATCAGGGAGAGGGAGAGTGTCAGGGAGAGGGAGAGTGTCAGGGAGAGGGAGAGTGTCAGGGAGAGGGAGGGTGTCAGCGAGAGGGAGAGCGAGAGAGTGTCAGGGAGAGGGAGAGTGTCAGGGTGAGTGTCAGGGAGAGCGAGAGAGTGTTAGGGAGAGGGAGAGTGTCAGGGAGAGTGAGAGTGTCAGGGAGAGTGAGAGTGTCAGGGAGAGTGAGAGTGTCAGGGAGAGTGAGAGTGTCAGGAAGAGGGAGAGTGTCAGGGAGAGGGTCAGGGAGAGGGAGAGTGAGTGTGTCAGGGAGAGGGAGAGTGTCAGGGAGAGGGAGAGTGTCAGGGAGAGTGAGAGTGTCAGGGAGAGTGAGAGTGTCAGGGAGAGTGAGAGTGTCAGGGAGAGTGAGAGTGTCAGGGAGAGTGAGAGTGTCAGGGAGAGTGAGAGTGTCAGGGAGAGGGAGAGTGTCAGGGAGAGTGAGAGTGTCAGGGAGAGGGAGAGTGTCAGGGAGAGGGAGAGTGAGAGTGTCAGGGAGAGGGAGAGTGTCAGGGAGAGGGAGAGTGTCAGGGAGAGTGAGAGTGTCAGGGAGAGTGAGAGTGTCAGGGAGAGTGAGAGTGTCAGGGAGAGGGTCAGGGAGAGGGAGAATGAGTGTGTCAGGGAGAGGGAGAGTGTCAGGGAGAGGGAGAGTGTCAGGGAGAGTGAGATTGTCAGGGAAAGGGAGAGTGTCAGGGAGAGGGAGAGTGTCAGGGAGGGTGAGAGTGTCAGGGAGAGGAAGAGTGTCAGGGAGAGGGAGAGTGTCAGGGAGAGGGAGAGTGAGTGTGTCAAGGAGAGGGAGAGTGTCAGGGAGAGGGAGAGTGAGTGTGTCAGGGAGAGGGAGAGTGTCAGGGAGAGGGAGAGTGTCAGGGAGAGGGAGAGTGTCAGGGAGAGTGAGAGTGTCAGGGAAAGGTTGAGTGTCAGGGAGAGGGAGAAGGAGAGTATCAGGGAGAGTGAGAGTGTCAGGGAGAGTGAGAGTGTCAGGGAGAGAGAGAGTGTCAGGGAGAAGGAAGGAAGAAGAGTGTCAGGGAGAGGGAGAGTGTCAGGGAGAGGGAGAGTGTCAGTGAGAGGGAGAGTGTCAGTGAGAGGGAGAGTGTCAGGGAGAGGGAGAGTGAGAGTATCAGGGAGAGTGAGAGTATCAGGGAGAGTGAGAGTGTCAGGGAGAGTGAGAGTGTCAGGGAGAGGGAGAGTGTCGGGGAGAGTGAGTGTCAGGGAGAGGGAGAGTGTCAGGGAGAGGGAGAGTGTCAGGGAGAGTGAGTGTCAGGGAGAGGGAGCGTGTCAGGAAGAGGGAGAGTGTCAGGGAGAGGGAGAGTGTCAGGGAGAGGGAGAGTGTCAGGGAGAGGGAGAGAGTGTCAGGGAGAGGGAGAGAGTGTCAGGGAGTGGGAGAGAGTGTCAGGGAGAGGGAGAGTGTCAGGGAGAGGGAGAGTGTCAGGGAGAGGGAGAGTGTCAGGGAGAGGGAGAGTGTCAGGGAGAGGGAGAGTGTCAGGGAGAGGGAGAGTGTCAGGGAGAGTGAGAGTGTCAGGGAGAGTGAGAGTGTCAGGGAGAGTGAGAGCGTCATGGAGAGGGAGAGTGTCAGGGAGAGGGAGAGTGTCAGGGAGAGGGAGAGTGTCAGGGAGAGGGAGAGTGTCAGGGAGAGTGAGAGTGTCAGTGAGAGGGAGAGTGTCAGGGAGAGGGAGAGTGTCATGGAGAGGGAGAGTGTCAGGGAGAGTAAGAGTGTCAGGGAAAGGGAGAGTGTCAGGGAGAGGGAGAGTGAGAGTGTCAGGGAGAGGGAGAGTGTCAGGGAGAGGGAGAGTGTCAGGGAGAGTGAGAGTGTCAGGGAGAGTGAGAGTGTCAGGGAGAGTGAGAGTGTCAGGGAGAGTGAGAGTGTCAGGGAGAGTGAGAGTGTCAGGGAGAGGGAGAGTGTCAGGGAGAGGGAGAGTGTCAGGGAGAGTGAGAGTGTCAGTGAGAGGGAGAGTGTCAAGGAGAGGGAGAGTGTCAGGGAGAGTAAGAGTGTCAGGGAAAGGGAGAGTGTCAGGGAGAGGGAGAGGGAGAGTGTCAGGGAGAGGGAGAGTGTCAGGGAGAGTGAGAGTGTCAGGGAGAGGGAGAGTGTCAGGGAGAGGGAGAGTGTCAGGGAGAGGGAGAGTGTCAGGGAGAGTAAGAGTGTCAGGGAAAGGGAGAGTGTCAGGGAGAGGGAGAGTGAGAGTGTCAGGGAGAGGGAGAGTGTCAGGGAGAGTGAGAGTGTCAGGGAGAGGGAGAGTGTCAGGGAGAGGGAGAGTGTCAGGGAGAGGGAGAGTGTCAGGGAGAAGGAGAGTGTCAGGGAGAGGGAGAGTGTCAGGGAGAGGGAGAGTGTCGGGGAGAGTGAGTGTCAGGGAGAGGGAGAGTGTCAGGGAGAGGGAGAGTGTCAGGGAGAGTGAGTGTCAGGGAGAGGGAGCGTGTCAGGAAGAGGGAGAGTGTCAGGGAGAGGGAGAGTGTCAGGGAGAGTGAGAGTGTCAGGGAGAGGGAGAGTGTCAGGGAGAGGGAGAGTGAGAGTGTCAGGGAGAGGGAGAGTGTCAGGGAGAGGGAGAGTGTCAGGGAGAGTGAGAGTGTCAGGGAGAGTGAGAGTGTCAGGGAGAGTGAGAGTGTCAGGGAGAGGGTCAGGGAGAGGAGAATGAGTGTGTCAGGGAGAGGGAGAGTGTCAGGGAGAGGGAGAGTGTCAGGGAGAGTGAGATTGTCAGGGAAAGGGAGAGTGTCAGGGAGAGGGAGAGTGTCAGGGAGGGTGAGAGTGTCAGGGAGAGGAAGAGTGTCAGGGAGAGGGAGAGTGTCAGGGAGAGGGAGAGTGAGTGTGTCAAGGAGAGGGAGAGTGTCAGGGAGAGGGAGAGTGAGTGTGTCAGGGAGAGGGAGAGTGTCAGGGAGAGGGAGAGTGTCAGGGAGAGGGAGAGTGTCAGGGAGAGTGAGAGTGTCAGGGAAAGGTTGAGTGTCAGGGAGAGGGAGAAGGAGAGTATCAGGGAGAGTGAGAGTGTCAGGGAGAGTGAGAGTGTCAGGGAGAGAGAGAGTGTCAGGGAGAAGGAGAGTGTCAGGGAGAGGGAGAGTGTCAGGGAGAGGGAGAGTGTCAGTGAGAGGGAGAGTGTCAGTGAGAGGGAGAGTGTCAGGGAGAGGGAGAGTGAGAGTATCAGGGAGAGTGAGAGTATCAGGGAGAGTGAGAGTGTCAGGGAGAGTGAGAGTGTCAGGGAGAGGGAGAGTGTCGGGGAGAGTGAGTGTCAGGGAGAGGGAGAGTGTCAGGGAGAGGGAGAGTGTCAGGGAGAGTGAGTGTCAGGGAGAGGGAGCGTGTCAGGAAGAGGGAGAGTGTCAGGGAGAGGGAGAGTGTCAGGGAGAGGGAGAGTGTCAGGGAGAGGGAGAGAGTGTCAGGGAGAGGGAGAGAGTGTCAGGGAGTGGGAGAGAGTGTCAGGGAGAGGGAGAGTGTCAGGGAGAGGGAGAGTGTCAGGGAGAGGGAGAGTGTCAGGGAGAGGGAGAGTGTCGGGGAGAGTGAGTGTCAGGGAGAGGGAGAGTGTCAGGGAGAGGGAGAGTGTCAGGGAGAGTGAGTGTCAGGGAGAGGGAGCGTGTCAGGAAGAGGGAGAGTGTCAGGGAGAGGGAGAGTGTCAGGGAGAGGGAGAGTGTCAGGGAGAGGGAGAGAGTGTCAGGGAGAGGGAGAGAGTGTCAGGGAGTGGGAGAGAGTGTCAGGGAGAGGGAGAGTGTCAGGGAGAGGGAGAGTGTCAGGGAGAGGGAGAGTGTCAGGGAGAGGGAGAGTGTCAGGGAGAGGGAGAGAGTGTCAGGGAGTGGGAGAGAGTGTCAGGGAGAGGGAGAGTGTCAGGGAGAGGGAGAGTGTCAGGGAGAGGGAGAGTGTCAGGGAGAGGGAGAGTGTCGGGGAGAGTGAGTGTCAGGGAGAGGGAGAGTGTCAGGGAGAGGGAGAGTGTCAGGGAGAGTGAGTGTCAGGGAGAGGGAGCGTGTCAGGAAGAGGGAGAGTGTCAGGGAGAGGGAGAGTGTCAGGGAGAGGGAGAGTGTCAGGGAGAGGGAGAGAGTGTCAGGGAGAGGGAGAGAGTGTCAGGGAGTGGGAGAGAGTGTCAGGGAGAGGGAGAGTGTCAGGGAGAGGGAGAGTGTCAGGGAGAGGGAGAGTGTCAGGGAGAGTGAGAGTGTCAGGGAAAGGTTGAGTGTCAGGGAGAGGGAGAAGGAGAGTATCAGGGAGAGTGAGAGTGTCAGGGAGAGTGAGAGTGTCAGGGAGAGAGAGAGTGTCAGGGAGAAGGAGAGTGTCAGGGAGAGGGAGAGTGTCAGGGAGAGGGAGAGTGTCAGTGAGAGGGAGAGTGTCAGTGAGAGGGAGAGTGTCAGGGAGAGGGAGAGTGAGAGTATCAGGGAGAGTGAGAGTATCAGGGAGAGTGAGAGTGTCAGGGAGAGTGAGAGTGTCAGGGAGAGGGAGAGTGTCAGGGAGAGTGAGTGTCAGGGAGAGGGAGCGTGTCAGGAAGAGGGAGAGTGTCAGGGAGAGGGAGAGTGTCAGGGAGAGGGAGAGTGTCAGGGAGAGGGAGAGAGTGTCAGGGAGAGGGAGAGAGTGTCAGGGAGTGGGAGAGAGTGTCAGGGAGAGGGAGAGTGTCAGGGAGAGGGAGAGTGTCAGGGAGAGGGAGAGTGTCAGGGAGAGGGAGAGTGTCAGGGAGAGGGAGAGAGTGTCAGGGAGTGGGAGAGAGTGTCAGGGAGAGGGAGAGTGTCAGGGAGAGGGAGAGTGTCAGGGAGAGGGAGAGTGTCAGGGAGAGGGAGAGTGTCGGGGAGAGTGAGTGTCAGGGAGAGGGAGAGTGTCAGGGAGAGGGAGAGTGTCAGGGAGAGTGAGTGTCAGGGAGAGGGAGCGTGTCAGGAAGAGGGAGAGTGTCAGGGAGAGGGAGAGTGTCAGGGAGAGGGAGAGTGTCAGGGAGAGGGAGAGAGTGTCAGGGAGAGGGAGAGAGTGTCAGGGAGTGGGAGAGAGTGTCAGGGAGAGGGAGAGTGTCAGGGAGAGGGAGAGTGTCAGGGAGAGGGAGAGTGAGAGTGTCAGGGAGAGGGAGAGTGTCAGGGAGAGGGAGAGTGTCAGGGAGAGTGAGAGTGTCAGGGAGAGTGAGAGTGTCAGGGAGAGTGAGAGTGTCAGGGAGAGGGTCAGGGAGAGGGAGAATGAGTGTGTCAGGGAGAGGGAGAGTGTCAGGGAGAGGGAGAGTGTCAGGGAGAGTGAGATTGTCAGGGAAAGGGAGAGTGTCAGGGAGAGGGAGAGTGTCAGGGAGGGTGAGAGTGTCAGGGAGAGGAAGAGTGTCAGGGAGAGGGAGAGTGTCAGGGAGAGGGAGAGTGAGTGTGTCAAGGAGAGGGAGAGTGTCAGGGAGAGGGAGAGTGAGTGTGTCAGGGAGAGGGAGAGTGTCAGGGAGAGGGAGAGTGTCAGGGAGAGGGAGAGTGTCAGGGAGAGTGAGAGTGTCAGGGAAAGGTTGAGTGTCAGGGAGAGGGAGAAGGAGAGTATCAGGGAGAGTGGGAGTGTCAGGGAGAGTGAGAGTGTCAGGGAGAGAGAGAGTGTCAGGGAGAAGGAGAGTGTCAGGGAGAGGGAGAGTGTCAGGGAGAGGGAGAGTGTCAGTGAGAGGGAGAGTGTCAGTGAGAGGGAGAGTGTCAGGGAGAGGGAGAGTGAGAGTATCAGGGAGAGTGAGAGTATCAGGGAGAGTGAGAGTGTCAGGGAGAGTGAGAGTGTCAGGGAGAGGGAGAGTGTCGGGGAGAGTGAGTGTCAGGGAGAGGGAGAGTGTCAGGGAGAGGGAGAGTGTCAGGGAGAGTGAGTGTCAGGGAGAGGGAGCGTGTCAGGAAGAGGGAGAGTGTCAGGGAGAGGGAGAGTGTCAGGGAGAGGGAGAGTGTCAGGGAGAGGGAGAGAGTGTCAGGGAGAGGGAGAGAGTGTCAGGGAGTGGGAGAGAGTGTCAGGGAGAGGGAGAGTGTCAGGGAGAGGGAGAGTGTCAGGGAGAGGGAGAGTGTCAGGGAGAGGGAGAGTGTCGGGGAGAGTGAGTGTCAGGGAGAGGGAGAGTGTCAGGGAGAGGGAGAGTGTCAGGGAGAGTGAGTGTCAGGGAGAGGGAGCGTGTCAGGAAGAGGGAGAGTGTCAGGGAGAGGGAGAGTGTCAGGGAGAGGGAGAGTGTCAGGGAGAGGGAGAGAGTGTCAGGGAGAGGGAGAGAGTGTCAGGGAGTGGGAGAGAGTGTCAGGGAGAGGGAGAGTGTCAGGGAGAGGGAGAGTGTCAGGGAGAGGGAGAGTGTCAGGGAGAGGGAGAGTGTCAGGGAGAGGGAGAGAGTGTCAGGGAGTGGGAGAGAGTGTCAGGGAGAGGGAGAGTGTCAGGGAGAGGGAGAGTGTCAGGGAGAGGGAGAGTGTCAGGGAGAGGGAGAGTGTCGGGGAGAGTGAGTGTCAGGGAGAGGGAGAGTGTCAGGGAGAGGGAGAGAGTGTCAGGGAGAGTGAGTGTCAGGGAGAGGGAGCGTGTCAGGAAGAGGGAGAGTGTCAGGGAGAGGGAGAGTGTCAGGGAGAGGGAGAGTGTCAGGGAGAGGGAGAGAGTGTCAGGGAGAGGGAGAGAGTGTCAGGGAGTGGGAGAGAGTGTCAGGGAGAGGGAGAGTGTCAGGGAGAGGGAGAGTGTCAGGGAGAGGGAGAGTGTCAGGGAGAGTGAGAGTGTCAGGGAAAGGTTGAGTGTCAGGGAGAGGGAGAAGGAGAGTATCAGGGAGAGTGAGAGTGTCAGGGAGAGTGAGAGTGTCAGGGAGAGAGAGAGTGTCAGGGAGAAGGAGAGTGTCAGGGAGAGGGAGAGTGTCAGGGAGAGGGAGAGTGTCAGTGAGAGGGAGAGTGTCAGTGAGAGGGAGAGTGTCAGGGAGAGGGAGAGTGAGTGTCAGGGAGAGTGAGAGTATCGGGGAGAGTGAGAGTGTCAGGGAGAGTGAGAGTGTCAGGGAGAGGGAGAGTGTCAGGGAGAGTGAGTGTCAGGGAGAGGGAGCGTGTCAGGAAGAGGGAGAGTGTCAGGGAGAGGGAGAGTGTCAGGGAGAGGGAGAGTGTCAGGGAGAGGGAGAGAGTGTCAGGGAGAGGGAGAGAGTGTCAGGGAGTGGGAGAGAGTGTCAGGGAGAGGGAGAGTGTCAGGGAGAGGGAGAGTGTCAGGGAGAGGGAGAGTGTCAGGGAGAGGGAGAGTGTCAGGGAGAGGGAGAGAGTGTCAGGGAGTGGGAGAGAGTGTCAGGGAGAGGGAGAGTGTCAGGGAGAGGGAGAGTGTCAGGGAGAGGGAGAGTGTCAGGGAGAGGGAGAGTGTCGGGGAGAGTGAGTGTCAGGGAGAGGGAGAGTGTCAGGGAGAGGGAGAGTGTCAGGGAGAGTGAGTGTCAGGGAGAGGGAGCGTGTCAGGAAGAGGGAGAGTGTCAGGGAGAGGGAGAGTGTCAGGGAGAGGGAGAGTGTCAGGGAGAGGGAGAGAGTGTCAGGGAGAGGGAGAGAGTGTCAGGGAGTGGGAGAGAGTGTCAGGGAGAGGGAGAGTGTCAGGGAGAGGGAGAGTGTCAGGGAGAGGGAGAGTGTCAGGGAGAGGGAGAGTGTCAGGGAGAGGGAGAGTGTCAGGGAGAGTGAGAGTGTCAGTGAGAGGGAGAGTGTCAGGGAGAGGGAGAGTGTCATGGAGAGGGAGAGTGTCAGGGAGAGTAAGAGTGTCAGGGAAAGGGAGAGTGTCAGGGAGAGGGAGAGTGAGAGTGTCAGGGAGAGGGAGAGTGTCAGGGAGAGGGAGAGTGTCAGGGAGAGTGAGAGTGTCAGGGAGAGTGAGAGTGTCAGGGAGAGTGAGAGTGTCAGGGAGAGTGAGAGTGTCAGGGAGAGTGAGAGTGTCAGGGAGAGGGAGAGTGTCAGGGAGAGGGAGAGTGTCAGGGAGAGTGAGAGTGTCAATGAGAGGGAGAGTGTCAAGGAGAGGGAGAGTGTCAGGGAGAGTAGAGTGTCAGGGAAAGGGAGAGTGTCAGGGAGAGGGAGAGGGAGAGTGTCAGGGAGAGGGAGAGTGTCAGGGAGAGTGAGAGTGTCAGGGAGAGGAGAGTGTCAGGGAGAGGGAGAGTGAGAGTGTCAGGGAGAGGGAGAGTGTCAGGGAGAGGGAGAGTGTCAGGGAGAGTGAGAGTGTCAGGGAGAGGGAGAGTGTCGGGGAGAGTGAGTGTCAGGGAGAGGGAGAGTGTCAGGGAGAGGGAGAGTGTCAGGGAGAGTGAGTGTCAGGGAGAGGGAGCGTGTCAGGAAGAGGGAGAGTGTCAGGGAGAGGGAGAGTGTCAGGGAGAGGGAGAGTGTCAGGGAGAGGGAGAGAGTGTCAGGGAGAGGGAGAGAGTGTCAGGGAGTGGGAGAGAGTGTCAGGGAGAGGGAGAGTGTCAGGGAGAGGGAGAGTGTCAGGGAGAGGGAGAGTGTCAGGGAGAGGGAGAGTGTCAGGGAGAGGGAGAGTGTCAGGGAGAGTGAGAGTGTCAGTGAGAGGGAGAGTGTCAGGGAGAGGGAGAGTGTCATGGAGAGGGAGAGTGTCAGGGAGAGTAAGAGTGTCAGGGAAAGGGAGAGTGTCAGGGAGAGGGAGAGTGAGAGTGTCAGGGAGAGGGAGAGTGTCAGGGAGAGGGAGAGTGTCAGGAGAGTGAGAGTGTCAGGGAGAGTGAGAGTGTCAGGGAGAGTGAGAGTGTCAGGGAGAGTGAGAGTGTCAGGGAGAGTGAGAGTGTCAGGGAGAGGGAGAGTGTCAGGGAGAGGGAGAGTGTCAGGGAGAGTGAGAGTGTCAGTGAGAGGGAGAGTGTCAAGGAGAGGGAGAGTGTCAGGGAGAGTAAGAGTGTCAGGGAAAGGAGAGTGTCAGGAGAGGGAGAGGGAGAGTGTCAGGGAGAGGGAGAGTGTCAGGGAGAGTGAGAGTGTCAGGAGAGGGAGAGTGTCAGGGAGAGGGAGAGTGAGAGTGTCAGGGAGAGGGAGAGTGTCAGGGAGAGGGAGAGTGTCAGGGAGAGTGAGAGTGTCAGGGAGAGTGAGAGTGTCAGGGAGAGTGAGAGTGTCAGGAGAGGGTCAGGGAGAGGGAGAATGAGTGTGTCAGGGAGAGGGAGAGTGTCAGGGAGAGGGAGAGTGTCAGGGAGAGTGAGATTGTCAGGGAAAGGGAGAGTGTCAGGGAGAGGGAGAGTGTCAGGGAGGGTGAGAGTGTCAGGGAGAGGAAGAGTGTCAGGGAGAGGGAGAGTGTCAGGAGAGGGAGAGTGAGTGTGTCAAGGAGAGGGAGAGTGTCAGGGAGAGGGAGAGTGAGTGTGTCAGGGAGAGGGAGAGTGTCAGGGAGAGGGAGAGTGTCAGGGAGAGGGAGAGTGTCAGGGAGAGTGAGAGTGTCAGGGAAAGGTTGAGTGTCAGGGAGAGGGAGAAGGAGAGTATCAGGGAGAGTGAGAGTGTCAGGGAGAGTGAGAGTGTCAGGGAGAGAGAGAGTGTCAGGGAGAAGGAGAGTGTCAGGGAGAGGGAGAGTGTCAGGGAGAGGGAGAGTGTCAGTGAGAGGGAGAGTGTCAGTGAGAGGGAGAGTGTCAGGGAGAGGGAGAGTGAGAGTATCAGGGAGAGTGAGAGTATCAGGGAGAGTGAGAGTGTCAGGGAGAGTGAGAGTGTCAGGGAGAGGGAGAGTGTCGGGGAGAGTGAGTGTCAGGGAGAGGGAGAGTGTCAGGGAGAGGGAGAGTGTCAGGGAGAGTGAGTGTCAGGGAGAGGGAGCGTGTCAGGAAGAGGGAGAGTGTCAGGGAGAGGGAGAGTGTCAGGGAGAGGGAGAGTGTCAGGGAGAGGGAGAGAGTGTCAGGGAGAGGGAGAGAGTGTCAGGGAGTGGGAGAGAGTGTCAGGGAGAGGGAGAGTGTCAGGGAGAGGGAGAGTGTCAGGGAGAGGGAGAGTGTCAGGGAGAGGGAGAGTGTCGGGGAGAGTGAGTGTCAGGGAGAGGGAGAGTGTCAGGGAGAGGGAGAGTGTCAGGGAGAGTGAGTGTCAGGGAGAGGGAGCGTGTCAGGAAGAGGGAGAGTGTCAGGGAGAGGGAGAGTGTCAGGGAGAGTGAGAGTGTCAGGGAGAGGGAGAGTGTCAGGGAGAGGGAGAGTGAGAGTGTCAGGGAGAGGGAGAGTGTCAGGGAGAGGGAGAGTGTCAGGGAGAGTGAGAGTGTCAGGGAGAGTGAGAGTGTCAGGGAGAGTGAGAGTGTCAGGGAGAGGGTCAGGGAGAGGGAGAATGAGTGTGTCAGGGAGAGGGAGAGTGTCAGGGAGAGGGAGAGTGTCAGGGAGAGTGAGATTGTCAGGGAAAGGGAGAGTGTCAGGGAGAGGGAGAGTGTCAGGGAGGGTGAGAGTGTCAGGGAGAGGAAGAGTGTCAGGGAGAGGGAGAGTGTCAGGGAGAGGGAGAGTGAGTGTGTCAAGGAGAGGGAGAGTGTCAGGGAGAGGGAGAGTGAGTGTGTCAGGGAGAGGGAGAGTGTCAGGGAGAGGGAGAGTGTCAGGGAGAGGGAGAGTGTCAGGGAGAGTGAGAGTGTCAGGGAAAGGTTGAGTGTCAGGGAGAGGGAGAAGGAGAGTATCAGGGAGAGTGAGAGTGTCAGGGAGAGTGAGAGTGTCAGGGAGAGAGAGAGTGTCAGGGAGAAGGAGAGTGTCAGGGAGAGGGAGAGTGTCAGGGAGAGGGAGAGTGTCAGTGAGAGGGAGAGTGTCAGTGAGAGGGAGAGTGTCAGGGAGAGGGAGAGTGAGAGTATCAGGGAGAGTGAGAGTATCAGGGAGAGTGAGAGTGTCAGGGAGAGTGAGAGTGTCAGGGAGAGGGAGAGTGTCGGGGAGAGTGAGTGTCAGGGAGAGGGAGAGTGTCAGGGAGAGGGAGAGTGTCAGGGAGAGTGAGTGTCAGGGAGAGGAGCGTGTCAGGAAGAGGGAGAGTGTCAGGGAGAGGGAGAGTGTCAGGGAGAGGGAGAGTGTCAGGGAGAGGGAGAGAGTGTCAGGGAGAGGGAGAGAGTGTCAGGGAGTGGGAGAGAGTGTCAGGGAGAGGGAGAGTGTCAGGGAGAGGGAGAGTGTCAGGGAGAGGGAGAGTGTCAGGGAGAGGGAGAGTGTCGGGGAGAGTGAGTGTCAGGGAGAGGGAGAGTGTCAGGGAGAGGGAGAGTGTCAGGGAGAGTGAGTGTCAGGGAGAGGGAGCGTGTCAGGAAGAGGGAGAGTGTCAGGGAGAGGGAGAGTGTCAGGGAGAGGGAGAGTGTCAGGGAGAGGGAGAGAGTGTCAGGGAGAGGGAGAGAGTGTCAGGGAGTGGGAGAGAGTGTCAGGGAGAGGGAGAGTGTCAGGGAGAGGGAGAGTGTCAGGGAGAGGGAGAGTGTCAGGGAGAGGGAGAGTGTCAGGGAGAGGGAGAGAGTGTCAGGGAGTGGGAGAGAGTGTCAGGGAGAGGGAGAGTGTCAGGGAGAGGGAGAGTGTCAGGGAGAGGGAGAGTGTCAGGGAGAGGGAGAGTGTCGGGGAGAGTGAGTGTCAGGGAGAGGGAGAGTGTCAGGGAGAGGGAGAGTGTCAGGGAGAGTGAGTGTCAGGGAGAGGGAGCGTGTCAGGAAGAGGGAGAGTGTCAGGGAGAGGGAGAGTGTCAGGGAGAGGGAGAGTGTCAGGGAGAGGGAGAGAGTGTCAGGGAGAGGGAGAGAGTGTCAGGGAGTGGGAGAGAGTGTCAGGGAGAGGGAGAGTGTCAGGGAGAGGGAGAGTGTCAGGGAGAGGGAGAGTGTCAGGGAGAGTGAGAGTGTCAGGGAAAGGTTGAGTGTCAGGGAGAGGGAGAAGGAGAGTATCAGGGAGAGTGAGAGTGTCAGGGAGAGTGAGAGTGTCAGGGAGAGAGAGAGTGTCAGGGAGAAGGAGAGTGTCAGGGAGAGGGAGAGTGTCAGGGAGAGGGAGAGTGTCAGTGAGAGGGAGAGTGTCAGTGAGAGGGAGAGTGTCAGGGAGAGGGAGAGTGAGAGTATCAGGGAGAGTGAGAGTATCAGGGAGAGTGAGAGTGTCAGGGAGAGTGAGAGTGTCAGGGAGAGGGAGAGTGTCGGGGAGAGTGAGTGTCAGGGAGAGGGAGAGTGTCAGGGAGAGGGAGAGTGTCAGGGAGAGTGAGTGTCAGGGAGAGGGAGCGTGTCAGGAAGAGGGAGAGTGTCAGGGAGAGGGAGAGTGTCAGGGAGAGGGAGAGTGTCAGGGAGAGGGAGAGAGTGTCAGGGAGAGGGAGAGAGTGTCAGGGAGTGGGAGAGAGTGTCAGGGAGAGGGAGAGTGTCAGGGAGAGGGAGAGTGTCAGGGAGAGGGAGAGTGTCAGGGAGAGGGAGAGTGTCGGGGAGAGTGAGTGTCAGGGAGAGGGAGAGTGTCAGGGAGAGGGAGAGTGTCAGGGAGAGTGAGTGTCAGGGAGAGGGAGCGTGTCAGGAAGAGGGAGAGTGTCAGGGAGAGGGAGAGTGTCAGGGAGAGGGAGAGTGTCAGGGAGAGGGAGAGAGTGTCAGGGAGAGGGAGAGAGTGTCAGGGAGTGGGAGAGAGTGTCAGGGAGAGGGAGAGTGTCAGGGAGAGGGAGAGTGTCAGGGAGAGGGAGAGTGTCAGGGAGAGGGAGAGTGTCAGGGAGAGGGAGAGAGTGTCAGGGAGTGGGAGAGAGTGTCAGGGAGAGGGAGAGTGTCAGGGAGAGGGAGAGTGTCAGGGAGAGGGAGAGTGTCAGGGAGAGGGAGAGTGTCGGGGAGAGTGAGTGTCAGGGAGAGGGAGAGTGTCAGGGAGAGGGAGAGTGTCAGGGAGAGTGAGTGTCAGGGAGAGGGAGCGTGTCAGGAAGAGGGAGAGTGTCAGGGAGAGGGAGAGTGTCAGGGAGAGGGAGAGTGTCAGGGAGAGGGAGAGAGTGTCAGGGAGAGGGAGAGAGTGTCAGGGAGTGGGAGAGAGTGTCAGGGAGAGGGAGAGTGTCAGGGAGAGGGAGAGTGTCAGGGAGAGGGAGAGTGTCAGGGAGAGGGAGAGTGTCAGGGAGAGGGAGAGTGTCAGGGAGAGTGAGAGTGTCAGGGAGAGTGAGAGTGTCAGGGAGAGTGAGAGCGTCATGGAGAGGGAGAGTGTCAGGGAGAGGGAGAGTGTCAGGGAGAGGGAGAGTGTCAGGGAGAGGGAGAGTGTCAGGGAGAGTGAGAGTGTCAGTGAGAGGGAGAGTGTCAGGGAGAAGGAGAGTGTCATGGAGAGGGAGAGTGTCAGGGAGAGTAAGAGTGTCAGGGAAAGGGAGAGTGTCAGGGAGAGGGAGAGTGAGAGTGTCAGGGAGAGGGAGAGTGTCAGGGAGAGGGAGAGTGTCAGGGAGAGTGAGAGTGTCAGGGAGAGTGAGAGTGTCAGGGAGAGTGAGAGTGTCAGGGAGAGTGAGAGTGTCAGGGAGAGTGAGAGTGTCAGGGAGAGGGAGAGTGTCAGGGAGAGGGAGAGTGTCAGGGAGAGTGAGAGTGTCAGTGAGAGGGAGAGTGTCAAGGAGAGGGAGAGTGTCAGGGAGAGTAAGAGTGTCAGGGAGAGTGAGAGTGTCAGGGAGAGGGAGAGTGTCGGGGAGAGTGAGTGTCAGGGAGAGGGAGCGTGTCAGGAAGAGGGAGAGTGTCAGGGAGAGGGAGAGTGTCAGGGAGAGGGAGAGTGTCAGGGAGAGGGAGAGAGTGTCAGGGAGAGGGAGAGAGTGTCAGGGAGTGGGAGAGAGTGTCAGGGAGAGGGAGAGTGTCAGGGAGAGGGAGAGTGTCAGGGAGAGGGAGAGTGTCAGGGAGAGGGAGAGTGTCAGGGAGAGGGAGAGTGTCAGGGAGAGTGAGAGTGTCAGGGAGAGTGAGAGTGTCAGGGAGAGTGAGAGCGTCATGGAGAGGGAGAGTGTCAGGGAGAGGGAGAGTGTCAGGGAGAGGGAGAGTGTCAGGGAGAGGGAGAGTGTCAGGGAGAGTGAGAGTGTCAGTGAGAGGGAGAGTGTCAGGGAGAGGGAGAGTGTCATGGAGAGGGAGAGTGTCAGGGAGAGTAAGAGTGTCAGGGAAAGGGAGAGTGTCAGGGAGAGGGAGAGTGAGAGTGTCAGGGAGAGGGAGAGTGTCAGGGAGAGGGAGAGTGTCAGGGAGAGTGAGAGTGTCAGTGAGAGGGAGAGTGTCAGGGAGAGGGAGAGTGTCAGGGAGAGGGAGAGTGTCAGGGAGAGTGAGAGTGTCAGGGAGAGTGAGAGTGTCAGGGAGAGTGAGAGTGTCAGGGAGAGTGAGAGTGTCAGGGAGAGTGAGAGTGTCAGGGAGAGTGAGAGTGTCAGGGAGAGGGAGAGTGTCAGGGAGAGTGAGAGTGTCAGGGAGAGGGAGAGTGTCAGGGAGAGGGAGAGTGAGAGTGTCAGGGAGAGGGAGAGTGTCAGGGAGAGGGAGAGTGTCAGGGAGAGTGAGAGTGTCAGGGAGAGTGAGAGTGTCAGGGAGAGTGAGAGTGTCAGGGAGAGGGTCAGGGAGAGGGAGAATGAGTGTGTCAGGGAGAGGGAGAGTGTCAGGGAGAGGGAGAGTGTCAGGGAGAGTGAGATTGTCAGGGAAAGGGAGAGTGTCAGGGAGAGGGAGAGTGTCAGGGAGGGTGAGAGTGTCAGGGAGAGGAAGAGTGTCAGGGAGAGGGAGAGTGTCAGGGAGAGGGAGAGTGAGTGTGTCAAGGAGAGGGAGAGTGTCAGGGAGAGGGAGAGTGAGTGTGTCAGGGAGAGGGAGAGTGTCAGGGAGAGGGAGAGTGTCAGGGAGAGGGAGAGTGTCAGGGAGAGTGAGAGTGTCAGGGAAAGGTTGAGTGTCAGGGAGAGGGAGAAGGAGAGTATCAGGGAGAGTGAGAGTGTCAGGGAGAGTGAGAGTGTCAGGGAGAGAGAGAGTGTCAGGGAGAAGGAGAGTGTCAGGGAGAGGGAGAGTGTCAGGGAGAGGGAGAGTGTCAGTGAGAGGGAGAGTGTCAGTGAGAGGGAGAGTGTCAGGGAGAGGGAGAGTGAGAGTATCAGGGAGAGTGAGAGTATCAGGGAGAGTGAGAGTGTCAGGGAGAGTGAGAGTGTCAGGGAGAGGGAGAGTGTCGGGGAGAGTGAGTGTCAGGGAGAGGGAGAGTGTCAGGGAGAGGGAGAGTGTCAGGGAGAGTGAGTGTCAGGGAGAGGGAGCGTGTCAGGAAGAGGGAGAGTGTCAGGGAGAGGGAGAGTGTCAGGGAGAGGGAGAGTGTCAGGGAGAGGGAGAGAGTGTCAGGGAGAGGGAGAGAGTGTCAGGGAGTGGGAGAGAGTGTCAGGGAGAGGGAGAGTGTCAGGGAGAGGGAGAGTGTCAGGGAGAGGGAGAGTGTCAGGGAGAGGGAGAGTGTCGGGGAGAGTGAGTGTCAGGGAGAGGGAGAGTGTCAGGGAGAGGGAGAGTGTCAGGGAGAGTGAGTGTCAGGGAGAGGGAGCGTGTCAGGAAGAGGGAGAGTGTCAGGGAGAGGGAGAGTGTCAGGGAGAGGGAGAGTGTCAGGGAGAGGGAGAGAGTGTCAGGGAGAGGGAGAGAGTGTCAGGGAGTGGGAGAGAGTGTCAGGGAGAGGGAGAGTGTCAGGGAGAGGGAGAGTGTCAGGGAGAGGGAGAGTGTCAGGGAGAGGGAGAGTGTCAGGGAGAGGGAGAGAGTGTCAGGGAGTGGGAGAGAGTGTCAGGGAGAGGGAGAGTGTCAGGGAGAGGGAGAGTGTCAGGGAGAGGGAGAGTGTCAGGGAGAGGGAGAGTGTCGGGGAGAGTGAGTGTCAGGGAGAGGGAGAGTGTCAGGGAGAGGGAGAGTGTCAGGGAGAGTGAGTGTCAGGGAGAGGGAGCGTGTCAGGAAGAGGGAGAGTGTCAGGGAGAGGGAGAGTGTCAGGGAGAGGGAGAGTGTCAGGGAGAGGGAGAGAGTGTCAGGGAGAGGGAGAGAGTGTCAGGGAGTGGGAGAGAGTGTCAGGGAGAGGGAGAGTGTCAGGGAGAGGGAGAGTGTCAGGGAGAGGGAGAGTGTCAGGGAGAGTGAGAGTGTCAGGGAAAGGTTGAGTGTCAGGGAGAGGGAGAAGGAGAGTATCAGGGAGAGTGAGAGTGTCAGGGAGAGTGAGAGTGTCAGGGAGAGAGAGAGTGTCAGGGAGAAGGAGAGTGTCAGGGAGAGGGAGAGTGTCAGGGAGAGGGAGAGTGTCAGTGAGAGGGAGAGTGTCAGTGAGAGGGAGAGTGTCAGGGAGAGGGAGAGTGAGAGTATCAGGGAGAGTGAGAGTATCAGGGAGAGTGAGAGTGTCAGGGAGAGTGAGAGTGTCAGGGAGAGGGAGAGTGTCGGGGAGAGTGAGTGTCAGGGAGAGGGAGAGTGTCAGGGAGAGGGAGAGTGTCAGGGAGAGTGAGTGTCAGGGAGAGGGAGCGTGTCAGGAAGAGGGAGAGTGTCAGGGAGAGGGAGAGTGTCAGGGAGAGGGAGAGTGTCAGGGAGAGGGAGAGAGTGTCAGGGAGAGGGAGAGAGTGTCAGGGAGTGGGAGAGAGTGTCAGGGAGAGGGAGAGTGTCAGGGAGAGGGAGAGTGTCAGGGAGAGGGAGAGTGTCAGGGAGAGGGAGAGTGTCGGGGAGAGTGAGTGTCAGGGAGAGGGAGAGTGTCAGGGAGAGGGAGAGTGTCAGGGAGAGTGAGTGTCAGGGAGAGGGAGCGTGTCAGGAAGAGGGAGAGTGTCAGGGAGAGGGAGAGTGTCAGGGAGAGGGAGAGTGTCAGGGAGAGGGAGAGAGTGTCAGGGAGAGGGAGAGAGTGTCAGGGAGTGGGAGAGAGTGTCAGGGAGAGGGAGAGTGTCAGGGAGAGGGAGAGTGTCAGGGAGAGGGAGAGTGTCAGGGAGAGGGAGAGTGTCAGGGAGAGGGAGAGAGTGTCAGGGAGTGGGAGAGAGTGTCAGGGAGAGGGAGAGTGTCAGGGAGAGGGAGAGTGTCAGGGAGAGGGAGAGTGTCAGGGAGAGGGAGAGTGTCGGGGAGAGTGAGTGTCAGGGAGAGGGAGAGTGTCAGGGAGAGGGAGAGTGTCAGGGAGAGTGAGTGTCAGGGAGAGGGAGCGTGTCAGGAAGAGGGAGAGTGTCAGGGAGAGGGAGAGTGTCAGGGAGAGGGAGAGTGTCAGGGAGAGGGAGAGAGTGTCAGGGAGAGGGAGAGAGTGTCAGGGAGTGGGAGAGAGTGTCAGGGAGAGGGAGAGTGTCAGGGAGAGGGAGAGTGTCAGGGAGAGGGAGAGTGTCAGGGAGAGGGAGAGTGTCAGGGAGAGGGAGAGTGTCAGGGAGAGTGAGAGTGTCAGGGAGAGTGAGAGTGTCAGGGAGAGTGAGAGCGTCATGGAGAGGGAGAGTGTCAGGGAGAGGGAGAGTGTCAGGGAGAGGGAGAGTGTCAGGGAGAGGGAGAGTGTCAGGGAGAGTGAGAGTGTCAGTGAGAGGGAGAGTGTCAGGGAGAGGGAGAGTGTCATGGAGAGGGAGAGTGTCAGGGAGAGTAAGAGTGTCAGGGAAAGGGAGAGTGTCAGGGAGAGGGAGAGTGAGAGTGTCAGGGAGAGGGAGAGTGTCAGGGAGAGGGAGAGTGTCAGGGAGAGTGAGAGTGTCAGGGAGAGTGAGAGTGTCAGGGAGAGTGAGAGTGTCAGGGAGAGTGAGAGTGTCAGGGAGAGTGAGAGTGTCAGGGAGAGGGAGAGTGTCAGGGAGAGGGAGAGTGTCAGGGAGAGTGAGAGTGTCAGTGAGAGGGAGAGTGTCAAGGAGAGGGAGAGTGTCAGGGAGAGTAAGAGTGTCAGGGAAAGGGAGAGTGTCAGGGAGAGGGAGAGGGAGAGTGTCAGGGAGAGGGAGAGTGTCAGGGAGAGTGAGAGTGTCAGGGAGAGGGAGAGTGTCAGGGAGAGGGAGAGTGTCAGGGAGAGGGAGAGTGTCAGGGAGAGTAAGAGTGTCAGGGAAAGGGAGAGTGTCAGGGAGAGGGAGAGTGAGAGTGTCAGGGAGAGGGAGAGTGTCAGGGAGAGTGAGAGTGTCAGGGAGAGGGAGAGTGTCAGGGAGAGGGAGAGTGTCAAGGAGAGGGAGAGTGTCAGGGAGAGTAAGAGTGTCAGGGAAAGGGAGAGTGTCAGGGAGAGGGAGAGGGAGAGTGTCAGGGAGAGGGAGAGTGTCAGGGAGAGTGAGAGTGTCAGGGAGAGGGAGAGTGTCAGGGAGAGGGAGAGTGTCAGGGAGAGGGAGAGTGTCAGGGAGAGTAAGAGTGTCAGGGAAAGGGAGAGTGTCAGGGAGAGGGAGAGTGAGAGTGTCAGGGAGAGGGAGAGTGTCAGGGAGAGTGAGAGTGTCAGGGAGAGGGAGAGTGTCAGGGAGAGGGAGAGTGTCAGGGAGAGGGAGAGTGTCAGGGAGAGGGAGAGTGTCAGGGAGAGTGTCAGGGAGAGGGAGTGTCAGGGAGAGTGAGAGTTTCAGTGAGAGGGAGAGTGTCAGTGAGAGGGAGAGTGTCAGGGAGAGGGAGAGTGTCAGGGAGAGGGAGAGTGTCAGGGAGAGTGAGAGTGTCAGGGAAAGGGAGAGTGTCAGGGAGAGGGAGAGTGTCAGGGAGAGTGAGAGTGTCAGGGAGAGTGAGAGTGTCAGGGAGAGTGAGAGTGTCAGGGAGAGTGAGAGTGTCAGGGAGAGTGAGAGTGTCAGGGAGAGTGAGAGTGTCAGGGAGAGTGAGAGTGTCAGTGAGAGGGAGAGTGTCAGTGAGAGGGAGAGTGTCAGTAAGAGGGAGAGTGTCAGGGAGAGGGAGAGTGTCAGGGAGAGGGAGAGCGAGAGAGTGTCAGGGAGAGGGAGAGTGTCAGGGTGAGTGTCAGGGAGAGCGAGAGAGTGTTAGGGAGAGGGAGAGTGTCAGGGAGAGTGAGAGTGTCAGGGAGAGTGAGAGTGTCAGGGAGAGGGTCAGGGAGAGGGTCAGGGAGAGGGAGAGGGAGTGTGTCAGGGAGAGGGAGAGTGTCAGGGAGAGGGAGAGTGTCAGGGAGAGTGAGAGTGTCAGGGAAAGGGAGAGTGTCAGGGAGAGTGAGGGGGAGAGTGTCAGGGAGAGGGAGAGTGTCAGGGAGAGTGTCAGGGAGAGTGTAAGGGAGAGGGAGAGTGTCAGGGAGAGGGAGAGTGTCAGGGAGAGGGAGTGTGTCAGGGAGAGGGCCAGGGAGAGTGTCAGGGAGAGTGAGAGGGAGAGCGTCAGGGAGAGTGTCAGGGAGAGGGAGTGTGTCAGGGAGAGGGAGAGTGTCAAGGAGAGTGAGAGTGTCAGTGAGAGGGAGAGTGTCAGGGAGAGGGAGAGTGTCAGGGAGAGGGAGAGTGTCAGGGAGAGGGAGAGTGAGAGTGTCAGGGAGAGGGAGAGTGAGTGTGTCAAGGAGAGGGAGAGTGTCAGGGAGAGAGAGAGTGTCATGGAGAGGGAGAGTGTCAGGGAGAAGGAGAGTGTCAGGGAGAAGGAGAGTGTCAGGGAGAGGGAGAGTGTCAGGGAGAGTGAGAGTGTCAGGGAGAATGAGAGTGTCAGGGAGAGTGAGAGTGTCAGTGAGAGGGAGAGTATCAGGGAGAGGGAGAGTGTCAGGGAGAGGGAGAGTGTCAGGGAGAGGGAGAGTGTCAGGGAGAGGGAGGGTGTCAGCGAGAGGGAGAGCGAGAGAGTGTCAGGGAGAGGGAGAGTGTCAGGGTGAGTGTCAGGGAGAGCGAGAGAGTGTTAGGGAGAGGGAGAGTGTCAGGGAGAGTGAGAGTGTCAGGGAGAGTGAGAGTGTCAGGGAGAGTGAGAGTGTCAGGGAGAGTGAGAGTGTCAGGGAGAGTGAGAGTGTCAGGAAGAGGGAGAGTGTCAGGGAGAGGGTCAGGGAGAGGGAGAGTGAGTGTGTCAGGGAGAGGGAGAGTGTCAGGGAGAGGGAGAGTGTCAGGGAGAGTGAGAGTGTCAGGGAGAGTGAGAGTGTCAGGAAGAGGGAGAGTGTCAGGGAGAGGGTCAGGGAGACGGAGAGTGAGTGTGTCAGGGAGAGGGAGAGTGTCAGGGAGAGTGAGAGTGTCAGGGAAAGGTTGAGTGTCAGGGAGAGGGAGAAGGAGAGTATCAGGGAGAGTGAGAGTATCAGGGAGAGTGAGAGTGTCAGGGAGAGTGAGAGTGTCAGGGAGAGAGAGAGTGTCAGGGAGTGAGAGGCAGAGTGTCAGGGAGAGGGAGAGTGAGAGTGTCAGGGAGAGTGAGAGGGAGAGTGTCAGGGAGAGGGAGAGTGAGGAGGAGATTGTCAGGGAGAGTGAGAGTGTCAGGGAGAGTGTCAGGGAGAGGGAGAGTGTCAGGGAGAGGGAGAGTGTCAGGGAGAGGGAGAGTGTCAGGGAGAGGGAGAGTGTCAGGGAGAGGGAGTGTGTCAGGGAGAGGGCCAGGGAGAGTGTCAGGGAGAGTGAGAGGGAGAGCATTAGGGACAGGGAGAGTGTCAGGGAGAGGGAGTGTGTCAGGGAGAGGGAGAGTGTCAAGGAGAATGAGAGTGTCAGGGAGAGTGAGAGTGTCAGTGAGAGGGAGAGTGTCAGGGAGAGGGAGAGTGTCAGGGAGAGGGAGAGTGTCAGGGAGAGGGAGAGTGTCAGGGAGAGTGAGAGTGTCAGGGAGAGTGAGAGTGTCAGGGAGAATGAGAGTGTCAGGGAGAGTGAGAGTGTCAGGGAGAGTGAGAGTGTCAGTGAGAGGGAGAGTGTCAGTAAGAGGGAGAGTGTCAGGGAGAGGGAGAGTGTCAGGGAGAGGGAGAGCGAGAGAGTGTCAGGGAGAGGGAGAGTGTCAGGGTGAGTGTCAGGGAGAGCGAGAGAGTGTTAGGGAGAGGGAGAGTGTCAGGGAGAGTGAGAGTGTCAGGGAGAGTGAGAGTGTCAGGGAGAGGGTCAGGGAGAGGGTCAGGGAGAGGGAGAGGGAGTGTGTCAGGGAGAGGGAGAGTGTCAGGGAGAGGGAGAGTGTCAGGGAGAGTGAGAGTGTCAGGGAAAGGGAGAGTGTCAGGGAGAGTGAGGGGGAGAGTGTCAGGGAGAGGGAGAGTGTCAGGGAGAGTGTCAGGGAGAGTGTAAGGGAGAGGGAGAGTGTCAGGGAGAGGGAGAGTGTCAGGGAGAGGGAGTGTGTCAGGGAGAGGGCCAGGGAGAGTGTCAGGGAGAGTGAGAGGGAGAGCGTCAGGGAGAGTGTCAGGGAGAGGGAGTGTGTCAGGGAGAGGGAGAGTGTCAAGGAGAGTGAGAGTGTCAGTGAGAGGGAGAGTGTCAGGGAGAGGGAGAGTGTCAGGGAGAGGGAGAGTGTCAGGGAGAGGGAGAGTGAGAGTGTCAGGGAGAGGGAGAGTGAGTGTGTCAAGGAGAGGGAGAGTGTCAGGGAGAGGGAGAGTGTCAGGGAGAGTGAGAGTGTCAGGGAGAGTGAGAGTGTCAGGAAGAGGGAGAGTGTCAGGGAGAGGGTCAGGGAGACGGAGAGTGAGTGTGTCAGGGAGAGGGAGAGTGTCAGGGAGAGTGAGAGTGTCAGGGAAAGGTTGAGTGTCAGGGAGAGGGAGAAGGAGAGTATCAGGGAGAGTGAGAGTATCAGGGAGAGTGAGAGTGTCAGGGAGAGTGAGAGTGTCAGGGAGAGAGAGAGTGTCAGGGAGTGAGAGGCAGAGTGTCAGGGAGAGGGAGAGTGAGAGTGTCAGGGAGAGTGAGAGGGAGAGTGTCAGGGAGAGGGAGAGTGAGGAGGAGATTGTCAGGGAGAGTGAGAGTGTCAGGGAGAGTGTCAGGGAGAGGGAGAGTGTCAGGGAGAGGGAGAGTGTCAGGGAGAGGGAGAGTGTCAGGGAGAGGGAGAGTGTCAGGGAGAGGGAGTGTGTCAGGGAGAGGGCCAGGGAGAGTGTCAGGGAGAGTGAGAGGGAGAGCATTAGGGACAGGGAGAGTGTCAGGGAGAGGGAGTGTGTCAGGGAGAGGGAGAGTGTCAAGGAGAATGAGAGTGTCAGGGAGAGTGAGAGTGTCAGTGAGAGGGAGAGTGTCAGGGAGAGGGAGAGTGTCAGGGAGAGGGAGAGTGTCAGGGAGAGGGAGAGTGTCAGGGAGAGTGAGAGTGTCAGGGAGAGTGAGAGTGTCAGGGAGAATGAGAGTGTCAGGGAGAGTGAGAGTGTCAGGGAGAGTGAGAGTGTCAGTGAGAGGGAGAGTGTCAGTAAGAGGGAGAGTGTCAGGGAGAGGGAGAGTGTCAGGGAGAGGGAGAGCGAGAGAGTGTCAGGGAGAGGGAGAGTGTCAGGGTGAGTGTCAGGGAGAGCGAGAGAGTGTTAGGGAGAGGGAGAGTGTCAGGGAGAGTGAGAGTGTCAGGGAGAGTGAGAGTGTCAGGGAGAGGGTCAGGGAGAGGGTCAGGGAGAGGGAGAGGGAGTGTGTCAGGGAGAGGGAGAGTGTCAGGGAGAGGGAGAGTGTCAGGGAGAGTGAGAGTGTCAGGGAAAGGGAGAGTGTCAGGGAGAGTGAGGGGGAGAGTGTCAGGGAGAGGGAGAGTGTCAGGGAGAGTGTCAGGGAGAGTGTAAGGGAGAGGGAGAGTGTCAGGGAGAGGGAGAGTGTCAGGGAGAAGGAGTGTGTCAGGGAGAGGGCCAGGGAGAGTGTCAGGGAGAGTGAGAGGGAGAGCGTCAGGGAGAGTGTCAGGGAGAGGGAGTGTGTCAGGGAGAGGGAGAGTGTCAAGGAGAGTGAGAGTGTCAGTGAGAGGGAGAGTGTCAGGGAGAGGGAGAGTGTCAGGGAGAGGGAGAGTGTCAGGGAGAGGGAGAGTGAGAGTGTCAGGGAGAGGGAGAGTGAGTGTGTCAAGGAGAGGGAGAGTGTCAGGGAGAGAGAGAGTGTCATGGAGAGGGAGAGTGTCAGGGAGAAGGAGAGTGTCAGGGAGAAGGAGAGTGTCAGGGAGAGGGAGAGTGTCAGGGAGAGTGAGAGTGTCAGGGAGAATGAGAGTGTCAGGGAGAGTGAGAGTGTCAGTGAGAGGGAGAGTATCAGGGAGAGGGAGAGTGTCAGGGAGAGGGAGAGTGTCAGGGAGAGGGAGAGTGTCAGGGAGAGGGAGGGTGTCAGCGAGAGGGAGAGCGAGAGAGTGTCAGGGAGAGGGAGAGTGTCAGGGTGAGTGTCAGGGAGAGCGAGAGAGTGTTAGGGAGAGGGAGAGTGTCAGGGAGAGTGAGAGTGTCAGGGAGAGTGAGAGTGTCAGGGAGAGTGAGAGTGTCAGGGAGAGTGAGAGTGTCAGGAAGAGGGAGAGTGTCAGGGAGAGGGTCAGGGAGAGGGAGAGTGAGTGTGTCAGGGAGAGGGAGAGTGTCAGGGAGAGGGAGAGTGTCAGGGAGAGTGAGAGTGTCAGGGAGAGTGAGAGTGTCAGGGAGAGTGAGAGTGTCAGGGAGAGTGAGAGTGTCAGGGAGAGTGAGAGTGTCAGGGAGAGTGAGAGTGTCAGGGAGAGGGAGAGTGTCAGGGAGAGTGAGAGTGTCAGGGAGAGGGAGAGTGTCAGGGAGAGTGAGAGTGTCAGGGAGAGGGAGAGTGAGAGTGTCAGGGAGAGGGAGAGTGTCAGGGAGAGGGAGAGTGTCAGGGAGAGTGAGAGTGTCAGGGAGAGTGAGAGTGTCAGGGAGAGTGAGAGTGTCAGGGAGAGGGTCAGGGAGAGGGAGAATGAGTGTGTCAGGGAGAGGGAGAGTGTCAGGGAGAGGGAGAGTGTCAGGGAGAGTGAGATTGTCAGGGAAAGGGAGAGTGTCAGGGAGAGGGAGAGTGTCAGGGAGGGTGAGAGTGTCAGGGAGAGGAAGAGTGTCAGGGAGAGGGAGAGTGTCAGGGAGAGGGAGAGTGAGTGTGTCAAGGAGAGGGAGAGTGTCAGGGAGAGGGAGAGTGAGTGTGTCAGGGAGAGGGAGAGTGTCAGGGAGAGGGAGAGTGTCAGGGAGAGGGAGAGTGTCAGGGAGAGTGAGAGTGTCAGGGAAAGGTTGAGTGTCAGGGAGAGGGAGAAGGAGAGTATCAGGGAGAGTGAGAGTGTCAGGGAGAGTGAGAGTGTCAGGGAGAGAGAGAGTGTCAGGGAGAAGGAGAGTGTCAGGGAGAGGGAGAGTGTCAGGGAGAGGGAGAGTGTCAGTGAGAGGGAGAGTGTCAGTGAGAGGGAGAGTGTCAGGGAGAGGGAGAGTGAGAGTATCAGGGAGAGTGAGAGTATCAGGGAGAGTGAGAGTGTCAGGGAGAGTGAGAGTGTCAGGGAGAGGGAGAGTGTCGGGGAGAGTGAGTGTCAGGGAGAGGGAGAGTGTCAGGGAGAGGGAGAGTGTCAGGGAGAGTGAGTGTCAGGGAGAGGGAGCGTGTCAGGAAGAGGGAGAGTGTCAGGGAGAGGGAGAGTGTCAGGGAGAGGGAGAGTGTCAGGGAGAGGGAGAGAGTGTCAGGGAGAGGGAGAGAGTGTCAGGGAGTGGGAGAGAGTGTCAGGGAGAGGGAGAGTGTCAGGGAGAGGGAGAGTGTCAGGGAGAGGGAGAGTGTCAGGGAGAGGGAGAGTGTCAGGGAGAGGGAGAGTGTCAGGGAGAGTGAGAGTGTCAGGGAGAGTGAGAGTGTCAGGGAGAGTGAGAGCGTCATGGAGAGGGAGAGTGTCAGGGAGAGGGAGAGTGTCAGGGAGAGGGAGAGTGTCAGGGAGAGGGAGAGTGTCAGGGAGAGTGAGAGTGTCAGTGAGAGGGAGAGTGTCAGGGAGAGGGAGAGTGTCATGGAGAGGGAGAGTGTCAGGGAGAGTAAGAGTGTCAGGGAAAGGGAGAGTGTCAGGGAGAGGGAGAGTGAGAGTGTCAGGGAGAGGGAGAGTGTCAGGGAGAGGGAGAGTGTCAGGGAGAGTGAGAGTGTCAGGGAGAGTGAGAGTGTCAGGGAGAGTGAGAGTGTCAGGGAGAGTGAGAGTGTCAGGGAGAGTGAGAGTGTCAGGGAGAGGGAGAGTGTCAGGGAGAGGGAGAGTGTCAGGGAGAGTGAGAGTGTCAGTGAGAGGGAGAGTGTCAAGGAGAGGGAGAGTGTCAGGGAGAGTAAGAGTGTCAGGGAAAGGGAGAGTGTCAGGGAGAGGGAGAGGGAGAGTGTCAGGGAGAGGGAGAGTGTCAGGGAGAGTGAGAGTGTCAGGGAGAGGGAGAGTGTCAGGGAGAGGGAGAGTGTCAGGGAGAGGGAGAGTGTCAGGGAGAGTAAGAGTGTCAGGGAAAGGGAGAGTGTCAGGGAGAGGGAGAGTGAGAGTGTCAGGGAGAGGGAGAGTGTCAGGGAGAGTGAGAGTGTCAGGGAGAGGGAGAGTGTCAGGGAGAGGGAGAGTGTCAGGGAGAGGGAGAGTGTCAGGGAGAGGGAGAGTGTCAGGGAGAGTGTCAGGGATAGGGAGTGTCAGGGAGAGTGAGAGTTTCAGTGAGAGGGAGAGTGTCAGTGAGAGGGAGAGTGTCAGGGAGAGGGAGAGTGTCAGGGAGAGGGAGAGTGTCAGGGAGAGTGAGAGTGTCAGGGAAAGGGAGAGTGTCAGGGAGAGGGAGAGTGTCAGGGAGAGTGAGAGTGTCAGGGAGAGTGAGAGTGTCAGGGAGAGTGACAGTGTCAGGGAGAGTGAGAGTGTCAGGGAGAGTGAGAGTGTCAGGGAGAGTGAGAGTATCAGGGAGAGTGAGAGTGTCAGGGAGAGTGAGAGTGTCAGGGAGAGGGAGAGTGTCAGGGAAAGTGAGAGTGTCAGGGAGAGGGAGAGTGTCAGGGAGAGTGAGAGTGTCAGGGAGAGGGAGAGTGAGAGTGTCAGGGAGAGGGAGAGTGTCAGGGAGAGGGAGAGTGTCAGGGAGAGTGAGAGTGTCAGGGAGAGTGAGAGTGTCAGGGAGAGTGAGAGTGTCAGGGAGAGGGTCAGGGAGAGGGAGAGTGAGCGTGTCAGGGAGAGGGAGAGTGTCAGGGAGAGGGAGAGTGTCAGGGAGAGTGAGAGTGTCAGGGAGAGGGAGAGTGTCAGGGAGAGGGAGAGTGAGAATGTCAGGGAGAGGGAGAGTGAGTGTGTCAAGGAGAGGGAGAGTGTCAGGGAGAGGGAGAGTGAGTGTGTCAGGGAGAGGGAGAGTGTCAGGGAGAGGGAGAGTGTCAGGGAAAGGGAGAGTGTCAGGGAGAGGGAGAGTGTCAGGGAGAGTGAGAGTGTCAGGGAGAGGGAGAGTGTCAGGGAGAGGGAGAGTGAGAATGTCAGGGAGAGGGAGAGTGAGTGTGTCAAGGAGAGGGAGAGTGTCAGGGAGAGGGAGAGTGAGTGTGTCAGGGAGAGGGAGAGTGTCAGGGAGAGGGAGAGTGTCAGGGAGAGGGAGAGTGTCAGGGAGAGTGAGAGTGTCAGGGAAAGGTAGAGTGTCAGGGAGAGGGAGAGTATCAGGGAGAGTGAGAGTGTCAGGGAGAGTGAGAGTGTCAGGGAGAAGGAGAGTGTCAGGGAGAGGGAGAGTGTCAGGGAGAGGGAGAGTGTCAGTGAGAGGGAGAGTGTCAGTGAGAGGGAGAGTGTCAGGGAGAGGGAGAGTGAGAGTATCAGGGAGAGTGAGAGTATCAGGGAGAGTGAGAGTGTCAGGGAGAGTGAGAGTGTCAGGGAGAGGGAGAGTGTCAGGGAGAGGGAAAGTGTCAGGGAGAGGGAGAGTGTCAGGGAGAGGGAGAGTGTCAGGGAGAGTGAGTGTCAGGGAGAGGGAGCGTGTCAGGAAGAGGGAGAGTGTCAGGGAGAGGGAGAGTGTCAGGGAGAGGGAGAGTGTCAGGAAAAGGGAGAGAGTGTCAGGGAGAGGGAGAGAGTGTCAGGGAGTGGGAGAGAGTGTCAGGGAGAGGGAGAGTGTCAGGGAGAGGGAGAGTGTCAGGGAGAGTGTCAGGGAGAGGGGAGTGTCAGGGAGAGTGAGAGTTTCAGTGAGAGGGAGAGTGTCAGTGAGAGGGAGAGTGTCATGGAGAGGGAGAGTGTCATGGAGAGGGAGAGCGTCAGGGAGAGGTTCAGGGAGAGGTTCAGGGAGAGGGAGGGCATCAGGGAGAGGGAGAGCGTCAGGGAGAGGGAGAGCGTCAGGGAGAGGGAGAGCGTCAGGGAGAGGGAGAGCGTCAGGGAGAGGGAGAGCATCAGGGAGAGGGAGAGCGTCAGGGAGAGGGAGAGTGTCAGGGAGAGGGAGAGTGTCAGGGAGAGGGAGAGTGTCAGGGAGAGGGAGAGTGTCAGGGAGAGGGAGAGTGAGAGTGTCAGGGAGAGTGAGAGTGTCAGGGAGAGTGAGAGTGTCAGGGAGAGTGAGAGTGTCAGGGAGAGGGAGAGTGTCAGGGAGAGGGAGAGTGAGAGGGTCAGGGAGAGTGAGTGTGTCAGGGAGAGGGTCAGGGAGAGGGAGAGTGAGTGTGTCAGGGAGAGGGAGAGAGAGTCAGGGAGAGGGAGAGAGTGTCAGGGAGGGGGAGAGTGTCAGGGAGAGGGAGAGTGTCAGGGAGAGTGAGAGAGTGTCAGGGAGAGGGAGAGTGTCAGGGAGAGGGAGAGTGTCAGGGAGAGTGAGAGTGTCGGGGAGAGGGAGAGGTGTCGGGGAGAGGGAGAGTGTCGGGGAGAGGGAGAGTGTCAGGGAGAGGGAGAGTTTCAGGGAGAGGGAGAGTGTCAGGGAGAGGGAGAGTGTCAGGGAGAGGGAGAGTGTCAGGGAGAGGGAGAGTGCAGGGAGAGGGAGAGTGTCAGGGAGAGGGTCAGGGAGAGGGAGAGGAAGAGTGTCACGGAGAGGGAGCGTGTCAGGGAGAGGGAGCGTGTCAGGGAGAGGGAGAGTGTCAGGGGAGAGTGTCAGGGAGAGTGAGAGTGTCAGGGAGAGTGAGTGTGAGAGTGTCAGGGAGAGGGAGAGTGAGAGTGTCAGGGAGAGGGAGATTGTCAGGGAGAGGGAGAGTGTCAGGGAGAGGGAGAGTGTCAGGGAGAGGGAGAGTGTCAGTGAGAGGGAGAGTGAGAGTGTCAGGGAGAGGGAGAGTTAGAGTGTCAGGGAAAGGGAGAGTGAGAATGTCAGGGAGAGGGAGAGTGTCAGGGAGAGGGAGAGTGTCAGGGAGAGGGAGAGTGTCAGGGAGAGGGAGAGTGTCAGGGAGAGGGAGAGTGTGGAGGGAGAGTGTCAGGGAGAGGGAGAGTGTCAGGGAGAGGGAGAGTGTGGAGGGAGAGTGTCAGGGAGAGTGAGAGTGTCAGGGTGAGTGAGAAAGAGAGTGTCAGGGAGAGAGAGAGTTAGAGTGTCAGGGAGAGGGAGAGTGAGAGTGTCAGGGAGAGTGATAGTGTCAGGGAGAGGGAGAGTGTCAGGGAGAGGGAGAGTGTGGAGGGAGAGTGTCAGGGAGAGGGAGAGTGTCAGGGAGAGGGAGAGTGTCAGGGAGAGGGAGAGAGTGTCAGGGAGAGGGAGAGTGTCAGGGAGAGGGAGAGAGTGTCAGGGAGAGAGAGAGTGTCAGGGAGAGGGAGAGAGAGTGTCAGGGACAGTGAGAGTCAGGGAGAGTGAGAGTCAGGGAGAGTGAGAGTCAGAGAGAGTGAGAGTCAGAGAGAGTCAGAGATGCCAAGTGTCAGGAAGAAAACATTAATTTTATCGTTCTTTTTTTTCATACTGTACTTTTCGAAATAAACCTACGTTTCTTTGAAAATGGAAGTTTTTTTGTTTTTTTGCGGGCCCACCTAAACTTAAACCTTGTTTATTTGGCCCGTGTTAGCCTTTGAGTTTGACATGCTTGGTGTAAATGATCTTGTATACATAACCGTGTGGTGCACCTGCTCTGTTATCTGTCTTCTCTTTTGTTGTAAGGTGCTAAACCTGCACCCAACCTTGTGAATATGGCAAATGTTCCATCTTTGTCCCTTCACCAAAAGTCAATTGAAAGCGACCTCGTGGGTTTTTCAATGATCTTAGTAAAATTTGTAAAGACAACAAACTATATGAAAAAGGGCAAAATATGAAAAAACACAAAGTATTCTTTTTTTGCTTGAATATAAAAACAAGTTAGTTTAACTTTTTCACCTTCATGTAAGTTTCTTAAAACAATGAACTTTTTATAGTAATATCTGCAGACAATAATTCACTTACAGTACAGCCGTAAAGGTCGTTCAGTTAAACACAGGAACAGCCTTTATTTTCCTTTAGTTAGCTTCTTATTTGCTAATGTAATCATATGCAAAATTAACAATAGTAATTGATCTCATTAGCATGGGGTTGTCATAATGTTATTTTTAAATAATGCAACATAATTTAAGCCTTGGCATTACTCCCAGCCACAAGCAACAGTGAAGCCCAATGCTACATCCAATATGACAAAAATACACAGTAAAATACGTATATATTCTCTTGAAAAGGGGACATTTAGTTTAACCCTTTGGCCAAAGCATTGTAAGCCTGTGAGCCACGACAAGGCAGACCCAGTTCACAGGTCCTAACACTACCAGATAAAATACTAATATACCTCTATTAGGATTAAAATTCTCATTTACCTCTATTAGGAGGGAGAAGGACCAACATTGGATCTATATCCAGTAGAATGAAAAAGACCTGCAGACTTGGGAAGTGGGGAGGGGTGAGCTTAAAACCCTGGGAAGGAGGAGCCTTTTTCATTCTGCTGGATATAGACCCACTGTGGTCTTTCTCCCTCCTAATAGAGGTAAATGAGAATTGTAATCCTAATAGAGATATATTAGTATTTTATCTGGTAGTGTTAGGACCTGTGAACTGGGTCTGCCTTGTCGTGGCTCGCAGGCTTACAATGCTTTGGCCAAAGGGTTAAACTAAATGACCCCTTTTCAAGAGAATATATAAGTATTTTACTGTGTATTTTTGTCATATTGGATGCAGCATTGGGCTTCTCTGTTGCTTGTTGTATACATTTGCCACGCTCAATGGCTCTCCTTTTTGACACTTATATACATATATATTTTGTGGGGCTCAGGGTTTCCCTGGTAAGTATCTCAGAAAACAGGGGGGTCCCCAGAGGTTAAATTAACGCTTTTCAGGTCTGGAGACCGCCGCCTGCTTCCTATACATGTAATAAAACATTTTATGTAGGGCGAACTTAACCTATTCTAATGATAATTGTTTTGGCATGTAATTACTTTAGAGGAGATGGTGTCAATTTGGTGAAAATAACAGCCATTCCTGTTTTAAGTTATGTCACATTTTCCCCTGATTTAACAGAGTTTAGTGAATCTCTAGGGACCAATCTCCCACAGGTATATCCTAAATAGCATAGCTCTATTTCCACGTATTAGCCCTAACTAGGGTGACCAAATGTCCCGGTTTAGCCGGGACAGTCCCGTTTTTTTAAGGTCTGTCCCGGTTGCCCGACATTCTTTAAAATGTCCCGGTTTTTGCTGGTTGTCCAGGTTTTGAACATCAGAGCAGGGAGAGAGGCGATGATGCTGGCAGGGAGGAGAGGGGAGGATGCCGGCAGGGAGGAGAGCAGGAGGAGAGCAGAGGCCGGGTCTGACTGCAGCTGCAGAGGGTGGGGGCGAGGTTAGCTGCAGAGGCTGGGGGCGGGGTTATCTGCAGAGGGTGAGGGCAGGGTTAGCTGCAGAGGGTGAGGGCAGGGTTAGCTGCAGAGTGTGGGGACAGGGTTAGCTTCAGCGGAGCCCCAGCAGGGAGACCCGGAAGTTAGTCAGTGAGAACTTCTGGTGTCTGCTGCCAGGGCTCAAGATGGCTTCCACCCTACCCATGCTCAACAGTGGCAGGTAGGGTCCAGAATAGGGAGAGAGAGGCACAGCATAGAGAGAGAGACAGCATAGGGAGAGAGAGACACAGCATAGGGAAAGAGAGAGGCGGCATAGGGAGAGAGACACAGCATAGGGAGAGAGAGACACAGGATAGGGAGAGAGAGACAGCATAGGGAGAGAGAGAGGCACAGCATAGGGAGACAGAGACACAGCATAGGGAGACAGAGACACAGCATAGGGAGACAGAGACACAGCATAGGGAGAGAGAGACACAGCATAGGGAGAGAGAGAGACGCAGCATAGGGAGAGAGAGAGACGCAGCATAGGGAGAGAGATACACAGCATAGGGAAAGAGAGACAGCATAGGGCGAGAGAGACAGCATAGGGCGAGAGAGACAGCATAGGGAGAGAGACACACAGCACAGGGAGAGAGAGGCACATAATGGGGAGAGAGAGGCACAGCATAGGGAGAGAGACAGCATAGGGAGAGAGAGAGGCACAGAATGGGGATATAGAGGCAAAGAAGGGGGAGACAGAGACACACACAGTATAGGGAGAGAGAGACATAATGGGGATAGAGAAGCACAGAATGGAGAGAGAGAGAAAGAGAGAGAGAGAGAGAGGCACAGCATGGAGAGAGAGAGAGAGAGAGAGAGAGAGAGAGAGAGAGAGAGAGAGAGAGAGAGAGAGAGAGAGAGAGAGAGAGAGAAAGGCACAGCATGTAGAGAGAGAGAGAGAGGCACAGCATGGAGAGAGAGAGAGAGAGGCACAGCATGGAGAGAGAGAGGCACAGCATGGAGAGAGAGAGGGGAACAGCTTGGAGAGAGAGGCACAGCATGGAGAGAGAGGCACAGCATGTAGAGAGAGAGAGACACAGCTTGGAGAGAGAGGCACAGCATGGAGAGAGAGAGAGAGAGAGAGAGAGGCACAGCATGGAGAGAGAGAGGCACAGCTTGGAGAGAGAGAGAGGCACAGCTTGGAGAGAGAGAGGGGCACAGCATTGAGACAGAGGCACAGCATGGAGAGAGAGAGAGAGAGGCACAGCATGGAGAGAGAGAGAGAGAGAGAGAGAGAGAGAGGGGGGCACATCATGGAGTATGTGTGAGAGAGAGAGAGAGAGGCACAGAATAGGGAGAGAGACACACAGAATAGGGAGAGAGACACACGGAATAGGGAGAGAGACACACAGAATAGGGAGAGAGAGACACACATAATAGAGAGAGATAGACACACAGAATAGGGAATGAGAGAAACATACAGAATGGGGTGAGAGACAGAATGGGGGAGAGACAGAATGTGGAGTGAGAGAGAATAGGGGAGAGAGAAAGACATACGGAGAATGGAGGGAGAGAAACACACAGATAATGGGGGAGAGAGACAGAATGGGGGGGGAGAGAGAGACAGAATCGGGGAGAAGAGAGTCAGAATGGGGGGGAGAGAGAGACAGAATGGGGGGAGAGAGACAGAATGGGGGGGAGATAAAGACAGACTGGGTGGAGATAGAGACAGAATGGGGGGAGAGAGACAGAATGGGGGGGAGAGAGAGACAGAATGGGGGTGGAGAGAGACAGAATGGGGGGAGAGAGAGACAGAAGGGGGAGAGATAGACAGAATGGGGGGGGCAGAATGGGGGGGAGAGAGACAGAATAGGGGGGAGAGAGTGACAGAATGGGGGGGAGATAGAGACAGAATGGGGGGGCGGAGAGAGTCAGAATGGGGGAAGAGAGAAAGAGACAGAATGGGGGGGAGACAGAGAATGGGAGGAGAGAGACAGAGAGCGAGACAGACACACAGAAGGGGGAGGGAGAGACACACACAGAGAAGGGGGATATAGACACAGAGAAGGGGGGAGTGACACAGAGTAGGGGGGAGAGAGAGACACACAGAAGGGGGAGAGAGAGAGACACACACAGAAGGGGGGAGAGAGACAGAGAAGGGGGGAGACACACAGAGAATGGGAGGAGAGAGACACACACAGAAGGGGGAGATAGAGAGAGGCACAGAGAAGGGGGAGAGAGACACAGAGAGGGGGAGAGACAATGGGGTATGTGAGAGAAGGGGGGCAGAGAAGGCGGAGAGACATAAAGGGGATGGTCGGATAGACATAAAGGGGAGGGGCGGAGTTGGTGATGTAATTTGTTTTATATATTTTTTTTAATGTGTCCCGGTTTTTATGGAACAGGGTATGTCTCTTTCTACCTGGCTTTCCCCCTGTTATGTAAGTCCCTGCTAGCTGCAGGCAGTAACAGGTTAATTATGTGTGCTTGTGACCCCCCTCATGCCCCTTTTATGAGTGACAGAAGAAAGGTGGTGACTCATGGTCTGTGTAAGCCTATCTGGTATAGGTATAGACCATGAGCCCGTCCCTTCTTGTTCCTCCTAGGAGGAAATGCAGATTTAGTTCAGTCCTGTTCCTGCTCTGGAGGAGAGAGGAAGCAGAGAACTGTGAGTCTCTCCCATAGTGGAATGAGCGTGCTCACCCTCAGCCTTGTGGCTGAGGGAACATCTGATCAAGGAAAACCCTATCAGGGTCAAGCACCATCCAGTTATGGGAACCCTCTGAACCCTTGCACCGCTGCAAGACTATCATGCAGTGACTGTGTGAGAGTTCTTCAGAGGGAACTGCTCTTGGTACTTCCAGGATACCCACTGAAGCTGGAGGCGCTGAACACCACAGATAAAGAACTACAGATGACATCAAAAGCCTGTCCTGATCTCCATATCATCGCAGATCGGCTCAGCTCTCCTGAACCTACAGATATGCCTCAGTACCACACTGTAGCAATAGAGTGGATCTCCCAGTGGGTGGGGGAAACAGTGCTACATTTACTTTTGTAAATCTGGTCACCCTAGCCCTAAAGGAACTTAGTGATTCTGGGATTCATGTAACTAAACTGGAAGGAGCTAATTGGCATGTCATTTGGAATAACACCCGGTTAACGTCACTTTTATTTGCTTTAGTAAAAACAGTATTACTATTACAGTATGTTAAAGAGGCTAACATAGCTTGGTGAATACAGCCCTAAAAGTGTAGCATCAGCCAGGGAAGTTCAATAAGTCTATCGTTATAGAAGTCTACATTTTTGTGTCTTCTGTTATCTGCGCTGTGTCATAGGCTGTCTTGGCATCTATAAATAACCAATGATAATACTGATTATTCAGTGACTGCCTTCATTAACACATATGGCCTGTATTTCATGATTATAGAAGGGTGGAGAAGTTGAGATACTCCTGGAAAGTTAATCTATGGACTCAACAACTGCTGTCCATTGCCACTCAATTATTTTGCCCAATTTAACTATGACGGAGGTTATGTATGAAAGACGTCTGGCTGCAAAACTGGGGTGAAAATAGAAACGGATTTATCAAAGAAAAAATCCTTTTTGCCTTTGATAAATCTGGGGCAGAGGTGGACCTAAGGGGGGGTGTGGAGTGGGGCAGCTGCCCTGGATGCAGCAGGTTAGGGGGCGCAGGTCGGGCGGCTGTGCGGAAGAGGGAGAGAGAGCGGCGGCAGAGGAGGGAGGGAGTGCGTAAGAGAACAGCGGAGGAGGGAGGAGTACGTACAGAGGAGGGAGAAGGAGATGTCACCGGCAGTAGAGGAGGGAGCATGCCCACTCTACAGGTAGGGACTTGGGGGGGGGAGGGGGCGGGGGAGTGAGAGGGCCTTCGGGAGTGAGAGAGTTGGGGGCGGTAAGAGACTTGCGAGGGGGAGTAAGGGAGACAGTATTGTTTTGCCTTGGTTCTCCAAAAAAATGTTGGTCCAACTTCCCCGGATGTAAAAATACCTAGTTCCTCCTCTGTGTGGCGCTATATTTTTCTCCACTTCTTCCCCCAGTTTTGCAGCTGAGAGACTGCTATATAACTCCCAGCCAGTTAGCTATGTTTTCTCTAACTTATGGCATTGCCTCTGTGTTTGGATGCTTGTCATAGTATGTCTCCATTGCACTATTGCACAAGAGCCTCAGCGACTGCGTGTGCCAACGTTGCTAAGGAACGCAGAGAGCTCCATCTTATCTCTCTGATAGCGTGGCCTAAAACAGACACCAGATAAAGCACGCACGCACAATGCATGCTGACCACAGCCGCAGAGATACCTCCACCTGTGTAACTAAGGGTTAACCTGCTTCTTTGTACCGCACAATAATATTTTGTTTACGAATGGCCTTTCCCTTCTGCTCACATTACATTTTGGGGCCTATACAAACCTTTAAACAAGGTGCGCTTCTATGCAAGAAGACTTCACGCTGTGCACACGACACATAATGTGTGAAATTATTTGTGAGGCATCGTGTTGAATACCTGATTGGCACCATTTTAATTCAAACAGAATTATGTGTGTTTCTTTTTTATTTTTAACTAGTATTAATAAATATCAATTATTGGTGTCATTATTTGTAATCGCCATACTTTGAGAACAATACATTTTGCTACCTTATATAAATGAAACATCCAGGCTGCGTCAAATATATTGTTGGGTTGATACATAGCAACTTAATTCGTACACTCCAACGAGTCTCTTTAAAATGTAACTTTTGACACACTTTCTTTTTTGAGGGGCACACAGAAACATACATTTTTAGTACATACTATTACTATCTGTATGTCTAGCACAGCCCACTTCTGGGTGCCCTTAAAAGAAAAAAATTCAGCACAATATAAAATGTCAATTTCCCCTGCGCGAATTGTGAGACAAAAAGCCATTTCCTAAGCTTACAAGATAGGGTCTTCCATTCCCCTCCTAGGGTGGGCAGGTGTCTTGTATTGAACCAGGCTGTCCTGTATTTGGACACACAGTCCAGTAAAAAATTAGAGGTAATAGTGGACATGTACTGTATGTGTATACCGGTATTACCTCTCTGGACATAATGACCTTACTGGCTTGGGGGGACACGAGATTTCCCCAAGCAGGGAGAGAGCAGGGGTGTTGTTTGGGGGCTGGGCAGCTTCCTCCATCCTGATTGGCTGCATTACCCAGCAACAGCCAATCAGGAGGTGGTGTCAGGAGCCAGAGGGTGAGGCCAAGGACAGGTGTGTGTGTGTGTGTGCCTTGAGCATATGTGTGTATCTCGAGCATGTGTTTGTTTGATGATGTGCATGTCTCGAGCGTGTGTGTGTGTGTGTGTGTGTGTGTGTGTGTGTGTGTGTGTGTGTGTGTGTGTGTGTGTGTGTGTGTGTGTGTGTGTGTGTGTGTGTGTGTGTGTGTGTGTGTGTGTGTGTGTGTCTCGAGCGCATCACACCTTTCACCATTGTGTCCAGTATTTTTGGAGAAGGTTATTACAAATTCCCATGGTCGTGATAGTCTAAGACAGAGGTGAGCAACTCCGGTCCTCAAGGGCGACCAACAGGTCAGGTTTTCAGGATATCCCATCTTCCGCACAGGTGGCTCAATCAGTGGCAAATCCCTTGCAAATCTCCACTGTGTAATATCAACATTAATCGCAGAGACAGACAACGTCTACATTGGATAATATTAAATAATGAATATTTTACTTTTTAAGTCACCATAATTCCTTTTTCCTTTATTTTGTTATGTACAAGAACTCAAAAAGGTTATTAAAGTTTAACATAGTTATGTTTTGAAGTATATATAATATAAACAAGATCTCAGAAGACGGGAACAAACTTTTGAGATTATCTCGCCGCAAAAGACAAAAATACCTAAAAATATGCTACATCTAATGTGGCAAAATACTGTACATAGTTAAATACTTCAATGTTAGTATTCTCATGAGTAAGGGTCATTTAGTTAAACCCTTTGGGCATAGCGTTATGAGCCTGCAGCCACGTCACGGCATGACCAGTATGCAGCCACGTCACGGCATGACCAGTATGGAGGTCCTAGCACTACCTGTGAAAATTCTCATTTACCTCGGCAGTGGAGAGGTACTGTCCTGTGCAATATAGGATAACATATCTGTCGTCTAAATTTACAATAGGTTGAACTTGATGGACATATGTCTTTTTTTCAACCACATCTACTATGTAACTATGTAACTATTTTAACATTACATTCAATATCTCCTATTATATATTGACATTGTTTGTATCCCCAATCTCTACCACGTGCCTGAAGCCTGTTTGCTGCACGCTTTTGTTACTAAGCTAATATATCAGAGCTTTTATCTTCTCTGGCCCAGATGTTCAAAGCTCTGTTAAGTCACTTAACATCACATTAACCCAGGGTGGCACAGGATTTTTTTTTGGGGGGGGCGCGGCAGTTGCAGATACCCTGCGCTCTTCCCCAAGGCATTTAAATGAAATGCCTGGGGATCGCGCAAGGCCTCTGTAACCTACTTACCGGGATTCAGAAGCCTTGGTGTGGCGCATCGCCATGGCAACGGGGTCATGTGACGTCACCCGCGCCGGTAAAAAAAATAAGGGGGGCGCGAGCACCTGGGGGAGCAGGCAGGGGGGGCGCAGCTCCAAAAGTTTGCCCTCCCCTGCATTAACCTACTGTAACTTAACGTCACGTTAATAGTAATGGCGTATTTTCTCCCGTAAACGGCGTAGCGTAAACTATAATCTGCGTTAGTGACAATGAGATGCGCGTTCTATGCAAATGAAGCATCTTAACATTGCATATCCACTAACGTCTGTTCAGGTGATCAGATTCCACACTATGCTCAGCTATGGGGACCCTCTGTTTCCTGAGAGTTCCACCTTTCACATTTGCCTTTAAATTGAAGATAGTTAAGATGGCTGCAGGGGTCATCAAGTATGAAGCCAACAGGCGTGGAGTGTCTAATAAGCAGCACTCACTGTGTTGACATCAAGCTGCATGATACACAGATGTCCAGGTTAAAAAGTATCCCGGCCCCTAAACGTCCTGGTTTAACTTCCCTCTATTCTACATCATTTAAGGGGCGATACACCCCATTTTATAAGCGTAGGATAGTGGAAGAGTATGGACGTGTTAAGGGAACGGGAAGCAGAAAGTTCACAGCAGTATAGAGATCCATCAACATGGAAAATGTCCGTAGGGCATGTGGCCCATACAAGTAGGTGTAAGGCTCATGGCGCTGTAAAATGGAACTGATGCCATTCACCTCCCTAAACGTTCGAGTCAAGCCTCCCTAAATAGCCAGGCAGAATGGTGTGGTGTGAGGGAGTGAAGGGTTAACTTCCTCACTGTGCAGGATCAGGAGACCGCACTCTAGCTGTAAACTTGCTAAGCGGTCGGCAATTAGCACCTGAGCAATAATGGCTATTACAAGACAGGAAGTTACTCAGGTAGTGCTTCCTGTTCCTTAAGGACGCGATCAGGGTGACGGCGCTGCGCCAACAACAGACCTCTTCTCTATGAGGCCGCCCATAGTGCGCGCCACCGCACGAGCGATGCAGAGCGACCGCGCAACAGATTTTTCAAAAGACGAATTATTTTGTCTTTTCGCGCGACGGCCGCATCACGTGAGCGGTCCAGCCAATGAGGGCGAACCGGCATGGTGATGCGTTCGCCACGCCTCCGCCAAGCCTCCCCGACGCCTCCAACCACAGTGCAGGGATCACGCGAGCGAGAGTACTATAATCTCCGCCAGAGGGACTTTCCTGGGTACTGCAGTACTCCACAGCCTGCAGAGACAAGTTATACAGAGGGACTTTCCTGGGTACTGCAGTACTCCACAGCCTGCAGAGACAAGTTATACAGAGGGACTTTCCTGGGTACTGCAGTACTCCACAGCCTGCAGAGACAAGTTATACAGAGGGACTTTCCTGGGTACTGCAGTACTCCACGGCCTGCAGAGACATTATACAGAGGGACTTTCCTGGGTACTGCAGTACTCCACGGCCTGCAGAGACATTATACAGAGGGACTTTCCTGGGTACTGCAGTACTCCACGGCCTGCAGAGACATTATACAGAGGGACTTTCCTGGGTACTGCAGTACTCTACAGCCTGCAGAGACAAGTTATACAGGGGGACTTTCCTGGGTACTGCAGTACTCCACAGCCTGCATAGACAAGTTATACAGGGGGACTTTCCTGGGTACTGCAGTACTCCACAGCCTGCATAGACAAGTTATACAGAGTGACTTTCCTGGGTACTGCAGTACTCCACAGCCTGCAGAGACAAGTTATACAGGGGGACTTTCCTGGGTACTGCAGTACTCCCTGGCCTGCAGAGACAAGTTATACAGGGGGACTTTCCTGAGTACTGCAGTACTCCACAGCCTGCAGAGACATTATACAACGGGACTTTCCTGGGTACTGAAGTACTCCACAGCCTGCAGAGACAAGTTATACAGAGGGACTTTCCTGGGTACTGCAGTACTCCACACTCTGCAGAGACATTATACAGAGGGACTTTCCTGGGTACTGCAGTACTCCACAGCCTGCAGAGACAAGTTATACAGGGGGACTTTCCTGGCTACTGCAGTACTCCACAGCCTGCATAGACAAGTTATACAGGGGGACTTTCCTGGCTACTGCAGTACTCCAAGGCCTGCAGAGACATTATACAGAGGGACTTTCCTGGGTACTGCAGTACTCCACACTCTGCAGAGACATTATACAGAGGGACTTTCCTGGGTACTGCAGTACTCCCTGGCCTGCAGAGACAAGTTATACAGGGGGACTTTCCTGGGTACTGCAGTACTCCACAGCCTGCAGAGACATTATACAAAGGGACTTTCCTGGGTACTGAAGTACTCCACAGCCTGCAGAGACAAGTTATACAGAGGGACTTTCCTGGGTACTGCAGTACTCCACAGCCTGCAGAGACAAGTTATACAGAGGGACTTTCCTGGGTACTGCAGTACTCCACACTCTGCAGAGACAAGTTATACAGAGGGACTTTCCTGGGTACTGCAGTACTCCACGGCCTGCAGAGACATTATACAGAGGGACTTTCCTGGGTACTGCAGTACTCCACATCCTGCAGAGACAAGTTATACAGAGGGACTTTCCTGGGTACTGCAGTACTCCACAGCCTGCAGAGACATTATACAGAGGGACTTTCCTGGGTACTGCAGTACTCCACCGCCTGCAGAGACATTATACAGAGGGACTTTCCTGGGTACTGCAGTACTCCACCGCCTGCAAAGACAAGTTATACAGAGGGACTTTCCTGGGTACTGCAGTACTCCACAGCCTGCAGAGACATTATACAGAGGGACTTTCCTGGGTACTGCAGTACTCCACACTCTGTAGAGACACTATACAGAGGGACTTTCCTGGGTACTGCAGTACTCCACGGCCTGCAGAGACATTATACAGAGGGACTTTCCTGGGAACTGCTGTACCCGACACCCAGCAGTATTTTGGATAGATTGGAGTTGGAAGGCAGGAAGGCCAGAGAGGACAACGTTGCAATAGTCGGAAGATAATAAGGGCATACACGAGAGTTTTAGTAACGAGCGACATCATGAATGTGAAGGAGGAGTCACATATTACCCCAAAGCAACCTCCTTGGGAGACTTGATGAACTCGACTCGTGTTATTGACCGTGACAGAAAGTAAGCAAAGTTTATTATGATGACCTGTTTTAGACATCTTACATTTCAGGCAATGGAGGTCCATCCAGTCTGAAATAGCAGAGACTGACTGAATGTCAGGAGCACATTTTTATTGGAGTGTTGTGAAAAATACAGTTGTGTAGAGGGGATATTTGAGGCCAAAGGAGCTAATTGGATCATCAAGTGAAAGTGCATACAGAGACAAAAGGAGTGGTCCCAGGATAGAGCCCTGATGCTCTCAAACAGACAAGATGACAGAAGAAGAGAAAGAGCTGACAATGGAGACAATGAATGAGTAGTTTAAAAGATAAGAGGAGAACCGGGGAAAGGGCTTTGTAGCAGATACTAATGGAGTGAAGAATTTGGTAGAGGGTGGTCAGCAGTTTCAAAAGCAGGAGAGAGGTGCAGTAAAGCAAAATTGGAAGGTCTTAGAGTCCTTGTGGTTTGGCAATGTGTAAATTATTAGCTACCTTGGCGAGGGCAGTTTAAGTGGAATGAGTGGTTCGGAAGCCACCATGAACGGGTCTAAGCGGCTACGAGTGTTGTGGAAACTAAGTAAGCATTAATAGACAAGCATTCAAGAAGCTTGAATACAAAATGCAGGAGAAAAACCTGGTGATCATTGTTAGTGATTAGTATGATCAAGGGTATTGTTTTTAAGGATAAGTGTGACTAGTGCAGGGAAGGGTGTCTGAGCAGAGCGAGGAGTTGAAAATATGACCTGCCACCCTTTCTTTGTCCGGTAGTCCTTCTCAGTTCTTCTGTACATTTGTAGTCCACACCAACTAATTACAAAACATTGTCTCAAAAAAGCAAGCTGTCTGCAGATTCACTAGGCTTTCCTCTCCTGTCTTGGGACAGTCCCACTAAATGTCTAACAGTTGGCAACTTTACCCATGTTGTGGGGCGATCTACCTGGGCAAGCATGGGTGTTAGAGGAGTGGCAATTTTGTTCCAATTCAATGCTATTTATTATATAATGTCATGCAAACATTGCAGATAATAAATACAAAAAACACTAATATGCAACCGGACGAACGTGATGCAGTTACTGGGGAAATTATATACCAGTGAAAGCAATATGATTTATTTTCTCTCAGATACACCAGGAGCAATATTTGTAGTCTATGATTACACTAGTTTTACGTTGATACAAAGGGGTCATTTATCAAAGTCTCCTGGCTGCAATATTACAGCGAAACAACGGCACCATTTCCATACTGTGAAAATAATACATTTTGTTAACATCTTTAATGAAACATTTACTGTATGTTGCATCGAATATATTTTTGGTTCATACGTAGCAAATTAATTGTGCGCTAACTATTTAAACTGACTGGTTTTGCCGTTGCAGGAACTGTAGGCAAACAAAAGCACATCAATTTTCCCGGACTGTCTCTGTGGCCCCTTTGAAATTCAAGGGCCACATTTCATCCCAACTTCTGACACCATAGGAGACGAGTGCAGAGATACAACCAGGGAGACATATATTAAAATAATTTAAAAAATCAAACAGGACTATCCCTTTGTAAGGATTCACTTGCCAGTCCCTAACTGCAGGGCTGGGAGGCTAGGCCTCTTTCCAACCTCTGACCCCCAAAGTCCAATCAGGGGTCAGAGGTTGGGCTGATATAAAGAGCCCCTGTAAGCTGTATATCAGTCGCCGGGTCTGGGTTGGTGTGCACCCTCTGGGGGGTTCAAGTGACCGCTGTGTCCTGGAATAGAGGGTCTAGTTCCTTGGGATCTCTCTGGCAGCACAGTCCTTCTGTGCTCAAGATCACCCCGTGCCATTTGTGCAGAACACATTTAAACCTGCTTGATGAGCCAGGCGGAGACTGGTTCATTGACTCTAGCTGCCAAAAACCAGCTCCTTGCTGGACTCATCAGCTACATACTGTGCAGGCTTTTGGTGTTCTGCCTTTTTAAACCTGGGAAAGGCCCTGTCACACTGACTTCTTAAACTATGCCAAGTTGCACTTGGCGGACAATTGATGCACTTTCTCATTTTTTTTATGGGTGCACTGAAAGATTATTTTTTAGTACATACCATTTCCGTCTGTACGCCCATTTCTGTGCATCAAAATAAATGAAAAAATAAATCTTTGGCGCTGGTAGACATTGCAGGTTAGTACATAGGCACACATCCAAATAAGATTTCTGTTCAACCATGTTGTACCAAAAGCCATTTGCAACGCTTACTATGTAGGCTTAAGGTTTCAGAATTAAGTGAATTAAGCAAATATTGTTACATTTGCAAAAAAAAGAAATCTTATTTTGTGTTTTCTCAAATTTGACCTTACACAAACATTTGACAATGTTTGCACTTGGTCTATTAAAGACACATATTGCATGTCTTTGAATGGGAAATTGTGTATGTAAACCCCATGGTGTCTATAGGAGTGATGTCTCAAGGCATATTTGGAGCAAAGCGTATGCAAATTGCATCATTTTTATCTTGTGTCTTTAACCTTCCTTGCTCGGCACTAAAGGAGTGTTTGTGCGCTAGTATTTACATGGCAGTGGTCAGTTTCTGCTACAGTACCTTATCATCGAGCTGGATCTGCGCAAGCTGGGCGAGTATGCCGGTGTAATAATGAGGGGCGCCAGGAACGGTCTTTGTACAAACAACGAGTCTTTATTACTCTCCATTGACTCTGCTCTGCAGTCATATATATTTATATACAGTCGGTTTCCTTTTCATCACATTACTTTACTATTTTAGAGGTCTTCCCTAGGTGCCCTTTACTTAACATCCTAGGGAGCTATTCACACTCGGCTTGGCATGGATCAACTGACCTGACCTGGTCCGAACGCCGGTGCCAAGATAAGGACGGGGACGCTAGGAGGAGGGGAGAGTCGGCAGGGGGGCGCACGGAAAAAAGATTGCCCACCCCTGAGTTAGAGAGTTGTTACATAACACACAGATTATGCTGAGATTATGCTGAGTCTCTGTGCGTCTTTTTTCTTTACCTTGTGTCAGAAATATTAAACGGGTCTCGGATGGCATAACATCTTCTGGCGAATGTACGAAACGCATTCAGGCAGAAAATGGAGCAGAGAATCAAAAGAAACTTCTACGAATAAAGAAAATTCGGGGGGCGGGGGGGGGAAACCGGCACAAGATATACAGTATCAAAGAAAAATCCTATGCATTTCAATAGAACTTTTTTCTTTAATACACACGGTGCGGTTATTTTACCCCAGAATTGCTCTACGTTTGCCTTGATACATCTCCCTCCACGTACCAAAGCAAAAGCGGTGTAATTCTCCATGATAGCTCACCCAAAGTCTTATTTTTATCACTGTGGAAAATTGGCTGGTTACTATGGCAAATCACTCGGTGTTTAAAATAAAGCTGTAAACCTTTCTTCCCGGTGTCATGTTATCAGGAAGCCTTGGATGAGGTGTTGGTGATGTAGTTTAAAATGATTATATTTGCACTCGCTATATATAATCCGACCAAACATTTTATCTTATCAGTTGGCAAGTTGCACATCAATGTATCCGACGACAGAATTCACCTTGGTGACTTTTCCATCTCATCCCATAGAGCAGATCCATGGCCATGCATTCCTTAGAAGTTTAATGCATAACTCTATGTCAAGGCTTACAGGCAGTATTTCACTGATGACTTACTGTATGTGCAACCTTGTATTTTCCTTTTAATCAAAAGAAGAAAGTCATACTGGTTAAACTTGATCAAACAAGTTGGGGATTTCCTTTCCTATCTTTGACACTGTTATTTGGGGGGCTATGCACCAAGTTCTTCAAGAAACACAGGGAGAGATGTATCAAAATGGTACAATTTGTTCTGAAACACCAAGGGGGAAAAAATGTGCATTTGTGTGAATTTAAGTCGGCAACATGCTGTATGTATGAAACTTGTTCATCTTGTTTCTTCCATTTGGCACAAATCTCTTAGGACCAAAGGTTAACACCACATAAACGTAGAGGTTGTACTTGGGGCAGAGAAAAGGAACCGTTGACGGAGAAAAGTATAATTTATCTCATTAGTCCCGCAGAGTTACAATGATAAAAAAAACTGGGGTATATTAAATGGGTCAAAAACCCTCTCTACAGTGGGTGACGTCACTTACTCCATACTAAGGGAGGGATCCTCGGCACATATGGAAAAGAGAAATAAAAGAGAAAAAGAGAACATAGCGTAAAACCTTTTACTGATAAAAATAAGTAAAAACCTCATACATTTCACTCACACGTGTAGGTGAGCATAAAGCCTTTAGAACGTACAGTATAGAGGTCGCCCAAGCCCATTGGCAACTGTTGGTCTGTATATATATTCCTAAACTCAGTAATTTACTGCACAGCAGCCCTTTTATAGTATTTTTTGGGGTGGCACTAGCATGGTAGCTAAAACATAGTGTTCAGATTTTAAAATGCATGTGACTTTGGGATCCACATTAAGGGCACAAGACAGGCTGTTGACAAAGCTGGCAAATCCTGCTGGAAAGTCTCTTTCTACAGTACTTCTCCAGATTTTGTTTCAGGAGCTGGAAGACGGGTAGGACTTGACTAAGGCTGCTGTCCCAGTCAGCACCGTGGCACACGCGCCTGGCGGGGGGGCGGCGTGTGCACAGCGCTGCACCGCGATCTGCGGTCTTGGGAGAGAGGGAGCGTTTGCGACGGGAGGAGGCATGGCGGTGGGTTTTCAGGGGTGTGGCCATGACCTCACGCCGCTGGTTCGTCCTCATTGGCTGAGGCGGGGCGTGGCCACGCCTCCGTCGCAAACTCTGAGCTCAAATTCCCCTGTCTCGCTGAAAACCTGTCGCGCACATTTCCCCAGCGGTAGTAACTGGGACCGGACTGACTGGGGGGGCAGAGCTTGAACGCACAGCGCTCGAAGAGGCGTGGGCTGTAGAAGGTACTGGGGCCACAGCCATAAGCTACAGCCCAAATGGTCATGGCTGCACGCACGCCGGAGCGACTGTGGTCGTGCTTTCGGATCATAGCAGGAGATCCGACGGGGGGGGGGGGGGGCGTGGTAGGGGCGCGGCCATGACGTCACGCGGCTGGTTCTCCCTCATTGTCTGAGCATCCGCCGTGACATGGCCAATGCTCAACCGCTGCGCCAGAATTCTTGTCTTTTGGCCAAGGCGGTCGTGCATCGCGGCTTGTATAGGGCTGTGCCTTGTGTCGGCGCACGCTCTGTCGCACGTGCTGCCGTGGTCACTGGGGACCTAGCCTTAGGGAAGCATTTTCGCACCTCACTTTCCATATGGCAAATTCAAAAGGTTGTATGTGATACTTCACACACAGTCCATGAGTTTCCGCTGTGATGCAGGGAGGGAAGTTGGACCACCTTTTCCAACGTCATGAGATGTAGCTGGATATTGCTTGTCTCGGCTGTACAAGCTGCTCTAACATCAAAAGTAGAGTTCTACCCGGTTCTAACCTCTTGCATGAGCGGTAAACTATGGGTCTGTTACAGGTCATTCAACTTTCAGTATGCTGTGGCAAAATAAGAGGAGTGTATGAATAATCATTAAAATACCAATGTATCAAGTTCCATCATTCCTGCGAAGTAACTGTAAGGCCGAGCTTATAGTGTCGGAGTTGCTGCGCGCATGCACGTCAAGCACACTTCAGCACTTGGCTATAGCAGTTAGCCAAGTGCCAGCACGCCTGCCGGCGAAGAGGCGCGTTGACGCAGCAGCATTTTGAGGAGACAATAAATGTTGTCCTCTCAGGCGGCTGCCGCATGACGTCAGCATCACTTGAGATGGTTCAGCCAATGAGGGTGAACCAGCTTCGTGACGCCCCCGCCACGCCTTTTCATCGTCTCCAGCACTATGAGCAGGGATCGCTTGTGCTGCAGTCGCGCAGCGCGGTAAGAGCTCGCACTCTCGCTAGCAAGCGGAGCGTATAATCTGTGCCTAACGAAAGAATTGTATCAATGAAAAATATGCAAAATCTTTAAAGGGACCACGACCTAGTGGGTATTTCTCACTCCCCACATCAATAAATAGAACTGACCATATGGTTCCAAAGATAAACAACACACAAATTACATTTCAAATAGTTGTATTCCAAAATAGTATAAGCAACACATAATAATCACAGGAATTATACCTATGATGTGAGTGCTATAATAGCGTGTGAATAATCACAATGCTGTAGAAATCAGGGTGTTGAATCAGTAGTGCAAGAACTACTAAAATTAGTGAAATACATGTAACGGGTATTCCCTCCCACCCAATCGCATATAGTGTGTGTGTGTGCGGGGAACCTAATGCTACCTGGTGTGGTGCGTTATACCTGTCAGGCCCACAGGAGGTCTGAGCCTCCGCTAGTGAGAGCCTGGGGTGAATCTCTGGAATGTTCTCGTCGGTCAGCGCCTCCATCTATGTAGGATTCTATAGGAATGTAGAATGGGCCTAGCATAGGAACCCACCCAGAAACCACATACACCAGGGTTATGGCTAAAAGGTTTACTGAACGAGAAAATAACACAATAACATCACATCACATCATATTGTATAGCAACACAACACAGAGTATCATACTTTCATAGTGCAACATCATCAGTATGCACAACGATATATATGCCACCCTCTGCCACAAGCTGGCAGCTATAACCTTGCCCCTAACTGGGCTATAACCTCCTTACACAGTATCCCCAAAGTCCTTGTACCCAAAGTCCCAAGAGTCCCACAACCCCACCCACGTGTGGAACAGCGCTGCCCACTAAGATGAAGTGTATAGGTGGTGCACTTGGTGACTTGGATAATACCTGCCCGGTGCTCCTGCTACCGGGTACGCAGATGACCTTTGCTTGGAATCCCTTGCTCCAGGAGATGATCCAAGATGCCTCCGCCTCAACGGTGGGTGGCTCCCGCATCGAGTGATCCACCTTTATAATGTCTCTTATCTCTGCTAACACAGCAATTGCCAGGATAGTCACGGTTCCTGGCTGGACCCTCACTTGTCTAGGTTCTACAGGACCCTGTCCCTAGTCTAAGGGGAGTCCCTGTAGTAACCACAAGCTGAGGTGAGTAGGGCCTAGCTGGGGCTAAGGGGAGACTTCTGGCCTAGTGCAGGAGGCTACTTTCCTCCCTGCACAAACACACCCTCCCCTCTCTGTGTCCCAGCTCCTAACTGACAATCCCTGTCTTCACACAACATTGTTGCAACTTTGCAGCATGAGAATCTGTCAGCCTTATTGGCTGTCTGGCTGCCTGTGACCAGGGTGAAAGTGCAGTCCCCAGAGGCTGCTGGGAATTGTAGTCCTTGGGGGCTCTCTTTAACATTGGGGCCTCGTGCGCGCTGTGTAATGGTCACCGCTGCTAACTGCGCATGTGCGAACTGGGGGATGTCCCTGACTAGGGAGCCCCTCTTCTCACTCCCTGTAATGGCTGCCGTATCGCATCTGGGGCTATACTGTGCGTGCGCGAGCTTCCGCGCATGTGCGAACGCACACAAGATGGCGGCGCCCTGTAGCTGATGTCGCCGGGAGCCCCCGGTGACGCGATCACCCGTGCAACTGCCCTCACGCTGTCGCAGGTAAGAGAGAGAGAACCGAATGTCTGGGGAGCCAGAGGGGACCTGGCTACATACACATGACTATAAACAGGCTGACACCTTAGCAAAGAAACCCAAGGTTTCGGGCAAAAAGTAATCCTGTGTCAAGAGTCTAAATAAGAAAAGGATCTCTACCATTTATACTCACTGTATACCACGCAAATCAATCATCCCAGACAGCCACCATCTTAGTGTCTGACCTTCCGGTGTCAAGAAGACACCATACCGCTGTAAGCAATTTCAGTGCGCGTCAATTAGATGAAAAGGTGTGTCAGTGCAGGGTTTCCCAAACTTTTTTTTCCGTGACCCGGTTATTTTTTAACTTCTTTTTCGTGACCCACTAAAAATGTTATCGCCTACTAGCTGAGAGCCCCGGCGTTGCCCGGGATGTTTGTGGTGTGGGTGTGGCATTTGGGTGGGGAGTGGTCCACGCGGCCCATGTGCGGTGGTAGTGCTGCTGTGGCTGTACTGATGGTGATTGTATCGGTGTGCTGATTTGGGAGGGTTTGGTGCTGATGTGGGGGTGCGGATGTGGGTGTGCCGATGGGGGAGGTGCAAAGGTGGCGATGTGTGGGTGCTGATGGTGTTGATGGGGGCTGGGAATGGCGGGGAGCCGAGAATGCCAGTGTGCTGGGGGAGGGGGAGGGGGGAGGTGTCCCGGGCGCTCGCTCCCCCGCTGACTGTAGCGGCGCCGGGGGGGGGGGGCTGAAAGCGCGGGAGACACGGGGAGGAGGAGGTGCGCGCGGGTGTGGAGGCTGATGTTCGGGGAGGAAGAGGCGGAGGCTCCGGGACCGGCGGGTATGTGAGCCCCACCCCCCGGGTTATACATGCTGCTAATGTACACCCCCCCCTACTCTGTGTGTGTGTGTGTGTGTGTGTGTGTGTGTGTGTGTGTGTGTGTGTGTGTGTGTGTGTGTGTGTGTGTGTGTGTGTGTGTGTGTGTGTGTGTGTGTGTGTGTCTGTGTGTCTGTGTGTGTCCCTGTGTGTGTGTGTTTGTGTCCCTGTGTGTCCTTTGGCCCGTCACTCCGCCTCAGGCCAATGAGAGGTGTGCGGGGGCGGCCCAAGGGACCAATGAGATTTCCCCTAGGGACACCGGACATGCAGGCAGGCATACAGTGCTTTCAATTATATAGTATAAGATACTGGCCTATAGGGTCTGCACAGACACACACACAGCCACTGATATACACACACACACACACAGCCACTGATACACACACAGACACACACACAGCCGCTGATACACACACACACAGCCACTGATACACACACACACACAGCCACTGACACACACACTGATACACACACAGAGCCACTGATACACACACACGCAGCCACTGACACACACCCAGCCACTGACACACACACAGCCACACAGACACTGCTACACACACACACACACACACACACACACACACACACACACACACACTGCTACACACACAGAGACACTGCTACACACACACACAAACACTGATACACACACAGACACTGATACACACACACTTACACTGATACTGATACACACAGACACTGATTCACACACAGACACACACACACACTGATACAGATACACACAGATACACACACACACAGACACTGATACACAAACACACACTCGCTCTCCCCTATACGCACACAGACACAAACAGTGAATTACAGGCAACGACGGATGTGAGTGACTGGGAGGGGGCCAGGGACACTTGGGTGGGTGGGAGGGAGGGGGCCAGGGACACTTGGTGGGTGGGAGGGAGGGGGCCAGGGATACTTGGGTGGGTGGGAGGGAGGGGGCCAGGGACACTTGGGTGGGTGGGAGGGGGCTAGGGACACTTGGGTGGGTGGGAGGGGGCCAGGAACACTTGGGTGCCACCCCCAAGTGTCCCTGGCCCCCTCCCTCCCACCCACCCAAGTGTCCCTGGCCCCCTCCCACCCACCCAAGTGTCCCTGGCCCCCTAAGTGTCCCTGGCCCCCTCCCTCCCACCCAGGGACACTTAGGGGGCCAGGGACACTTAGGGGGCCAGGGACACTTGGGTAGGTGGGAGGGAGGGGGCCAGGGACACTTTTGCCAGGAACACTTGGGTGGGTGGGAGGGGGCCATGGACACTTGGGTGGGAGGCAGTGACTGGGTGGGGTGACTTACCTTGCCGCCGGACGCTTTCCCCTGCTGCCCCCGATATTCCCTGCTGCCCGGGACGGGAGGTGGGCTTGGGGGCACGGGAAGGGGTGCCACGGGAGGTGAGCTCGGGAATCTGGCCGCGGGGGGAAGCGGGCCGCAGTAGGAGCTTGTACTTCCCCCTCTGTCCCACGTAACGTGCGGGTCGCAGAGGAGCTGGTACTTCCTCCTCCGTCCCACGTTGGGAGCGGGGGGAGGAAGGGAGCGGGCCCTGCTTGCCCTGCGCAAGCGCGCGGGACCGCGGGGGGAATCGCCGCCATTGTTTTTTAACTTGAGCGGGGGGGACGGGAGACACCGCGCGGCCAGCCTCGCTGCGACCCGGCAATTTTGGTGCCGTGGCCCGGTGCCGAGTCGCGACCCACCATTTGGGAAACGCTGTGTCAGTGGATGTGCTATACAAGGTTGTGACAGTGTGCAGTAAAGATTTACATGTCAAAGTGACACGTTTCTGTGAATAATACAAAGTATCACTATCCAAGTTTATACATCAACCATATAAAACAGTGTACAGTGTTATCACAAACACAACAAATGGAGAAGGACATGAACAGCTTGTCAAATACAACAATAATATATACAATATCAAAAATGACAGAAGTGGCTACAGATTCTGTGTGACACTGCCAGCATATACAGTGCTGTCATTTGGTAGAAAACTCTGTGCAATCAAGTTGACTGCGTGTGCTAAACCGGGTATGTGCATGGTCTCGCCAAGATGGAGTCACATACAATGCTGGCGTCATTATCAGAAACAATGAAACCTGGGGAAAGTCCAAGATGTGTCCGCCATTTCTCAGTACTCAGTTGCCTATGATTCTGACACAGATGGTCAAAAAATAGTAAGGCGGCCAATGGGCCATGACTGTCATATAGAGCAGGGAAGCACCACTCCAGTCCTCAATACCCCCAACAGGTCGGATTTTGGGGATAGCCCAGCTTCAGCACAGTTGTCCATGTCGAAGACTGCACTACCTGTGCTGAAGCACCCCTGATATAGACTCTAGTTTGTGCAGGGCCACGTGCCCTATTCTGAAAGCCAGGGGTCATGTGTAAGATGATTTAGCCCAGATAGTGTCAACTCGGCCCTCTTTTCCAAGCACAACAAGTCTGTTTCTTTTCTTTACTTTATTTGTGGAAAGCAGATGAAGAACAGGAACTTGTGTAGAGATGTAGGGATGATGTCTCTCTGTGTGTGCTTGGTAGTTAAAGGCAGGTCAAAAGATAATCCTACCATACAGGAGTTACAGCAGTGCTCACTCATCCAGAGGTAATGGTGGAAAAGGAAGTGAGGGGCAGGGGTCACACTAAAGGTTCAGTGAGACTGTACTAACTGTCTGCAAAAGACAGGGGGGAAAATGGGAAAGCCCAAAACTAGGAGGACTGGAGAAGTTGCCAGAGCAACCAGGGGTATGACAGACTGGAAGGAAAAAGAGATACATAATGTATCCATTCCATCTGCACTGAGAGAGAACTGCAAGGAAAGTGACATCCTAGTGCAGCTAGCAGGGGGAACTGCCAAGGGAGAGGGGGGCTGAACAGAAAAGGCAGACAGGGGTATTTCTGTTCCATGACATGCCCACATAGTTGTGGTCAGGTCCACAGATGGGACGGTGGACGTTTTCAGGGACTTTCAGACTTCTGTACACATCTCCCTGTGTGCAGTAGCTCAGGAACGGCCCTTCTGCTGAAACTACTTCTGGATGGAATTTGGTAGTGTGGGCACAGTCACTGTACTACTAGCCTGCAAAAGCTTGCTGAATCAATATCTGATATGGGACGCATACTGTATCTAATGCTCCTATAACTGCCATGTCTTAGTTATATTCTGTGCCACAGGGTGTCTGAGATCAAACATAGCTTTCATTTGAAAGGATTAGTTACTGCTTTGGTGATGGACCCAAGCTAGTGTTTACCATCTTTGGAGATGCATCTTTATCAGAAGGATAAGGGCAGAGTATGCCACAGAAGACGAGCAGGAGTTCAGGACAGTGGCGGATTTCCTATTAGGCCCGATAGGCCCGGCCTAGAGGGGCAAAATTTAGGGGTGCCAAAAATGTCCGCCCCCATATACAGATGCCGCGCTCTCGGGCCTGGTGGGAAGGCACTTACATGTGGCCGCCGCCTCCTTGCTTCCGCCCTCCGTCTCCTCCCGAATCGCAGCATCAAGTGATGCCGTGGATGTCACCAATGTGACGTCACACTGCGTTTCTTTGCCATGGCAAAGTGGCATCGCGCCATCAAACGATGTCGCGTTACCATGGTGACGCCATGTAAATTCACGGTGACGTCTGCAGCGATGCTGCGATTCGGAAGAAGGTCGGCCACCACATGTAAGTGCCTAGGGATGGCGGATCTTGAAATCCGCCGCTGGTTCTGGGAGAGTACTGCCTCCTCTGAAGAAGCAGCCGGTCTGGCTCCAGTAGAGGATTCTGAAGCTGGTGACAAGTACGTTGAAATTCCATCTGCTCTATCCCTTCCTGGCACTTTTTGATCTGACCGGCTATTAAATTGAAGGGCATCTCGGCATGTGGCGAAACACTGTAGAAGTTCCAAGGGGATCGAGTGTCCTGCCTCTGCTCACTCTGCCCTTACAAACTGCTGCATATAGCCACACATCTGTTGTCTGGCTCAGGGTACAAAACGATCCACACAGCAGCCTGGCATACAAAAAAATGCCGCTTTACTGGTGGTGCCCACCTTACTTTAGCATTATCTACCTCAATAATATCGGTGTTTTGTTCTAGTTTCACATGGCCAAAGTAGTCAATGACACTCTGGCTGGACTCTCCCCAAGTTTAGAAGTAGTACTACTACCACTCATACTAACAGCAGGAGCAAGTACCCACAACTGCCCTTCCTCTGATTCTGAGGTTCCAATTCAAAAAATGATGGTATCAGTAATCACCACCATCACTTCAACTTCTTGCCTCCTCAGCTTTTTGTCAGTCAGGGGAAGTAGAGTATTAGGTGGATATCTAGGTAGAGCGCACATTATGGGTACATATTAATATTCTGTGTTTAAATGTACTTCTTTTTCCCCACTCCAGTACTCACACCATGTTTAGGCTAAGTTTTGCGTGTGGACGTAGCTGCAGAAGATTTACTACCAGGAAGAATGTGCTTATACTTGTTTTTTTGGCTAAACATTAGAGGGCCCTGGTGTGCTCACATCCACAGGTGGCCTAGTGGTCAACTCCTACATTCCAATGGTGCAAGAGGGATAGCCCATGTCAGAAGCAATTGGAGGATAGTTACGTGATGTAGGAGTAAGTCTAAATATGCCTTGGGCCCGCTGTCTGGGCCTAACCCAGACTAACAACACATAAGGAAAGTTGCAGTTTTTAGTAAAGAATTTAACAAATATAAATTTTAAAAAATCAAAATGTTAAATGAAGTGTAACTTGAATGCCGTAAACGTAAACATAATGTTACTGCCACTGTGATTTAATTTAAACCAACTGGCAATTATTGACTAGGACCGGAGAGAAGAGAGAGGTCAGATGGTGCTACCATGTATGTCTGCCACTTTACCCAAAACCGGTGTAAGTAACGGTTACTTAGCAAAATTTACTTAGGAAAAAAAAAAAAGTTACTTAGGAAAATTAGCAAAAAGACCATAACGTCGCACTTACGTCACAGAGCTCCTAACGTGTCACCTCATAACATGGTAGCTATATACTGGGGCACCCAAAGGGTGTGTATATATATATATGTACAAAAACACAGAAAAAACAGGCGCACTCATAGCGTAAAATTGTATAATGAAAAATGTATGGAATAAGGGATAAAAATACACACTCACAAACAAAGCTGAATAAAATGCATTTTTGAGTACAACTCAGCCCGTTCAGACGCAGGAACCCAAGGAGAAGGACTTCGGTGTGATGTCCGCGGTGTGTCTTGCCACAATAGCCCCTCTATGTCCTGGCAGGGACCGAAAACCACGAGGGACGCCGCCTTCCACTAGCTCCGGCGCTACACAGAGCATACACTGAATCAAGCCTCGCGTGAGCTCGATGACGTCAGCGAGGTTTCAGCCGGAGAGAGTTCACAGTGTAAACAGGGACTTGAATGTCTGAATGGCTGGTAGCAAAATGCTAGCAACGCAGCACAAGTACAATATATGCCGATGAGTGTCAGTATAAAATATACAAACTGGACAGTAAGCTCCACAGCTATCTCTACGCGTTTCGTCTCGAACGAGACTTCATCAGGAGTAAATAGCATAGGCATTGGAATCATTCTATCCACTGTGCATAGCATAGGTTTTTTATTCATACTTTTATTTATTTTATCTTTATATTAATTTTTTATTTTCTAGAGTTATTATATAGTGATAGGTTGGCGCTAATATTTTTTCTCTTGATATATATATATATACATACAGTGGTCGACAAATCACCAAAAAATCTACTCGACGAACAAAAAAATCTACTCGCCACCTAGTACCACACGTGCTGCTTGGGCCAATAGGAGCTCGCCACGCTGTTAAATCCACTCGCCCGGGGCGTGCAAATGTATAAGTTTGTCGAACAATATATATATAAAGTATAAGGTGCGCAAAACTGATTTAAAATAGTGTTGCAATGATGTCTATGAGTGCTGCTACAATGTAATGGGTGTGCACCACCCAAAGAAAATACAAAGTACAAAAAAAACACAAAAGGCGCAAATCAGAGACACAGGGGCATGGATATACAGCACCTGAAGAATAAATACGTGAACAAGTCCTATATTCGAATTCCACAACGAGATGTACCTATAGATGAAAAAGATACCAATATGGTGAAGTACGTTTATGAATAAAATTATTGCGCAAACAATAGAGGCTACTTACAATGTAGTGTGTGTGTGTGTGTGTGTGTGTGTGTGTGTGTGTGTGTGTGTGTGTGTGTGTGTGTGTGTGTGTGTGTGTGTGTGCTCACAAGCGATATTTTTTTGCTATATATATTCATATTCATAATAATGACGCCAAACTAATACATTTGATTATATTTGTAAATATGATAGCAACAGCCTAGTGCATTGTTCATGTAACTAATCTCCTGGATCATGCTATAGCTGTAGAAATCGTCACTGGAAGGTTTATGTTTCAGACACACAAGTGCACAAGGCTGTTCTATGCCACAGCACCAGATGCTCATGTATCCATGACAACGAAGAGTAGGAATAAGATGGCCCTGCAGCATGGTGCTCTGCACGAGGAGGCCTAGCAGAAGTTGCCTTGATCTGTCTGGCATTGAGATAACAGGATTGTTCTCTCTCTCTCTCTTGGCCTTTCCCTCAATGGAATTCCACACAGAATGAGATGTGAATTCCTAAGAGCTATATATAGTAACCAGCCAGGTCCTCCCTGCAGAGTTGAAGGCAACACACAATTGACAGAAAATACTGGATGTACAGTATTATGTTTTCACTGTAAACTGAATCTAAGTTGCCTTTTTGAATCCATGATAGAACCTAAAAGCATCACACAAAAGCAACCCTTCCAGCGCTCATCTCTGTTTCCTAAACATTAGCCTAAAGAAGCATACTTCAATACACCCTACAATTTTTATATATATATATATATATATATATATATATATATATCTTTGCATCAAGACAAAAGTGAAGCAATTCTGAGGCAAAAAACTGCAGCAAATGTATAAATGAAAAAAATCCTATTGATATCAACGGGATTTTATTCTTTGACACATAGGGTACGGTGCGGTTATTTTGCCCCAGAATTTCCCCACTTTTGTCTTGATATTTAGACCCCTAAGACCTCATGCAGAGAGCAGCGCTATTTAAAATCTCGCCATTTTCCGGAGAAAATCGCGCAAAAAACAGCTGAAAATGGAGAGGTAGGAAAAACGCGCCTTTTTTTTCTATTTGAAAATCTCGCCGCCATCTCGCCAGTCTGAAAAATATCCGAATTCAGAAAGGCGCGCTCGCCATCTAGCGGCTGTTTTTGGCAAGAAGCAGGAGCTCGCCGGCTATAGGGAAAAAAAAAATGCGCGATTTTTTTTTTCCCTTTCAGCTGCGCGCATCTCCTCATTTACAATTCTCCACATGCAGTAATGCTAAAAATAGCGGATTTCGCCCATTTCTGCATATGGAGAATAAAACTCTCCATTAAACCTACTTTTTATTCCCCTCTCCAATTTTAGATAGCGCTGCTCTCTGCATGAGGCCCTAAGTGTTTTTTGTTTGTTTTTGCCTATTTTATTTTTATAACACTTTCATTGGCTGGGGTAATTTGAAGATAAAGCATACTAGGCAGTTTATTTCTGACCTTTTTCCGTCTGCAGAACCAGGGAAATATTAGTAAACTCATTCGCTCAGATTGCTGAAAGAAAAACGCTCCCTTGCTTTCCGTTCTGATCGGTCACGCTGAAAATGTCAATAATATTCACCATATTTCTTGGCCAATTTCCACCAGCCAAATTGGTCCTTCCAGTGAAGGTTGTGATTAGATACAAATGCAGCGGCCGTTATCCGAACATTTCACGGCGCCGTTTTCGTGAACTCTGCTGTATTCCACGCGGCATTCACTCGTTATTCTTCCGTGAACGCTGCCGTGAATACCGCCAATCACACCAGTCACACCTGTCCCAATCCAGCAATGTGCCAGTCCCGGCACTAGTAAAAACACTAGTAAACACGCACCTTAACGCGGGAAAGTTTGAAGAAATCACGCGGCACGACCTGGGTGTGTCCAGGAATACAAATTGCGAAATGTTCGGATAACGGCCGCTGCATCTGAAAGGGCGGAGTTGTTAACATTTGCTTCACATCTTCCCTGCAATGGTGTTAACCCATCTAATTTAATACTGACCAACCTTAAAACTTGCCTCACAAAATAAAAAGAAGCATCTCAGCAGCCTGCACTCCTGGCTAGTGTCCCACACCCACAGTCACTCCTACCAACCATCATGGCCAAGCACTGCCATCTACTGCACTTATTCCCTCACCTGCTGTCTCTGTAACTCTCCCATCATACCACTTAGATCAGGGGAGCGCAATCTTTTTTCCCTGCGCCCCCCCACCGTCTGTCCCCCTCTCCTCGCACCCCCCCTGCTTACCTTGCTTCAGACGTCCTGGCGTCATGACGTAACGTTGTGTCACTTTGCGCACCGCTGACTTAGATTGTAAGCTCTACAGAATAGGGATTTCCTTTCGTCTGACTTTGCTGCGCTTATTGTATTATTATAATCAGTGTTCGACAAACCTATACATTTATATATATTATATATATGTGTTCGACAAACCTATACATTTGCTCGCCCCGGGCGAGTGGATTTAACCCCCGGGCGAGTAAATATTGGCCCAAGCAGCACACGTTTGGTACCAGGTGGCGAGTAGATTTTTTTGTGTGGCGAGTAGATTTTTTGGTGATTTGTCAACCACTGAATTTATAATTCCCTGTACTGTATTCTTTGTGAAGCACTGAGCACACGGTCGGCGCTATATATAAAGATACAGTATACACACATACATACATACAACTCTTAAATGCAAATGTATTTAGAAATTGCACAGCGCCGAAAAATGGGAGAGACTTTTGAAAACTTGGTTCAGTTTTGTTTGTGTTTTTCATTTTTCGATCAAAACGCACTGCTGCAGCGTTTTTTAAAAGGATCTGTAGTTTTGTGAAAACTGCTAAACTTTGGGAAAAGCTGCCAATTTCTGCACTGAATGTTATCACTGAGGCCTTGTGGAAATAAGTGGTATTTCTCAGTAAAGCGCAGTATGACCTGACCGCATTCTCAATAGTGACACTGACAGTTTTTCTTGCAAATCTAGACATTTTTGTGATTCCTTTTGCAAGCAATGGCCGTCACTTTGGTTATTGTTTGTCATCTATTTATCCACCTTTAAGACCCACCTTAAAACACACCTGCTTAAGGAAGCATATGAGTAGCTCCATGGCTGATAACTTACACCTCTTACATAAACCTTGGCCCCTTGCAGACTCACTTACCAGAACGACCTCCTACTGTCTCTGTACGTTCTTCCTACCAACCAATTAGATTGTAAGCTCTTCGGAGCAGGGACTCCTTTTCCTAAATGTTATATATGTAACGGGTTTTCCCCCACCCACTCGCAAATAATACTGTGGAGGTGTAGGAACATGCAAGGTTACTCAGGTGTGGTGCATTACCTGTTGGCTCACAGGAGGGCTGAGCTTCCGCCACGGGGAACCTGGGGTACATACATCTTATACATCTCTAGGTGCAACGCCTCCACCTGGGAGGGATCCCAACGGAGTGGGAGGAGGCCCTCACAGGAAACAACCACACAAAGCGAACGAATGTAAAACAGGACTGGCTTTACTGCATAACCAACTATACCTACATACATCAACACAACCTTCATGCGCCACGGCGGACGCTAACCACTCTGGGCGTCACGGCGGACGCTACCACCTCTGGCGTCACGGCGTACGCTAATCACACTAGGCGTTACGGCGGACGCTACCACCTCTGGCGTCACGGCGGACGCTAACCTCCCATAGAGTGATCCCACCCCGTGTCCAGTAACCTCCACCCAAATGTCTCGCACCCCCAAAGTCAAATACCACTGTGCATGTGTATGTGTGACTGCGCAGCCACTATGTCTGGTGATAGGCCTGGTTGGTGCACGTGAGTTGCAGGTTACCTGCCCGGGCTCCAGCCACGGGTACCGCGATATCACCGGAGATCCGCCCGATCCGACGTTGTCCTCCACACCGCGTTGGGTGAATTCCAGCGCGGCTAATATCACCTTAGTCCCATAGTCTTTGATGGTGTTCTGAGCCCAGAACCCACCTCGCAGGGCCGCACAGCTTTAGCACTGTGTCCCTGACTAAGCTACCAATAAATGGGGCAGTGTCCCTATCTAGGGCCTGTCCCTATACTCCACAAGCTATTAAGTGGCTCAGGACCTAACTGGGGGCCTGGGGGCTGCTGGCCTAATGCAGAGGGTCACTGACCCCTGCATCCACCTCTTACCCTAGCTGGTCCGGATCCTGACTGCCTGCGTGACTGCAAAACCCCGCGAAAAGTATCTCTTCTTTCCCGGGCAAATCCCTCAGCCCTATTGGCTCCCTGGCGTCAGGTGTCTCTGCCCCTATGCACCCTGGGGGCTGGCAGTCTATTCTCGCGCATGCGCGAGCTATCTGGGGCCTCCCGCGCTGTCTTCTGCATCTGCGCATGCGCAACAGCACTAGGCATGGCGGCGCCCTGCTTCCCGGCCGCCGGGGACCCCAGCAACGCGATCGCGGCCTCGGCAACCGGCCCGATCGCGTCCCCGGCAACCGCCCGACCGCGTCATGGCAACCGGCCGCACATCCACACCGCGCGCTACAACGGGGAAGGAGGAGGTGAGTGCGCGAGGGGGGACCTAGCTACATTCTCACCCTGGTGAAAACTCCAACGTCCTCGCTTGGACCACATAACTTCCCACCAATGTACAAAAATTATATAATAAAAAATGCAATAAAATATATAACTTAGCACAGGTATAACTCTAAACGAGGTTGCATAACTCGGTGAGCATCACAATCACAGACTGTATCTTACTCCGAGAACACTGCTGAGCCTCATAATGGGGTGCCCCCATTTGATCATAGGTTACCCAAGTTGGAGGGTACCTGGCCCTTTGGCTCCTACGGAGTTGTTCTTCAGCAACTCCCTCTGGGGAGTAATAAGTACAGTCCTGAGGCTCAGCCTCTTCCCTTGAGGGGAGAAATGTCTCTGAACAGTCTCTGTTAGGCACAAAGCACGGGCTCTGTGGATCCAAAGGCTGGCCTGTTGGTGCCACCTTAGTAGGCATTGGCCTACGGGGCCCCTTACCCGTAGCTCCTCCGGGAGATGCCCCTTCTGTGGAATAGTCCCTTTGAGAGGGTCCCTCCATAGGGTCTTCATTAGTTTCAGAGTGGGTCTCGTTATTTACAGTCTCTTGACCCACCTCTGATAGATCGGACTCACCGTTGAGCGGTGTGGCCTGTATTTCTTCTTCTTCGTCTCCCACTTGGGGGATAGGGAGAAGGTGATTACGATGCCAAACCTTTACCCGGCCGTCTGTGTCTTTGATGCGATAGACCGGGAGGCCGGGCATCTTTGACTCTACCTCATATACGCCATCTCTCCATCGGTCTGCCAGTTTATGTTTTCCGGGGACTCCCAAATTACGAAGTAACACAGCGTCCCCAGGACGTAACTCTCGATACTTGACTTTGTTGTCGTATCGTCTCTTATTGCCAGCATTTAGTTTAGCTGTAGACTTCTCAGCCTGTTGGTAAGCTCGCTGCAAACTGTCCTTTAGCCTTTGCACATACTTGAAATGGGTAGCATTGTGTATCCCATCCGTTGAGACTCGAAGACGCACATCTACGGGGAGTCTTGCCTCCCACCCAAACATGAGGAAGTACGGGGAGAACCCAGTGGACTCATGGCGAGTACAGTTGTACGCGTGTACCAACGTTTCTACGTGACGACTCCATTCTGTTTTCTGCGTTCCCTTCAGAGTTCCAAGCATGTCCAACAGGGTCCTGTTGAATCGTTCAGGCAAAGCATCTCCTTCGGGGTGGTACGGAGTCGTCCGGGATTTGGCGACGTTCAGCATTTTAAGTAATTCTCGGATCAGAGTACTCTCAAAATCTCGCCCTTGGTCGGAGTGGAGTCGGTTTGGAAGACCGTAATGAACGAAGAACTTTTCCCATAGAACTTTCACGACCGTGATAGCCTTCTGGTCTTTTGTGGGGAAGGCCTGGGCATATCGGGTGTAATGGTCCGTGATGACCAGCACGTTACCGATACCTCGGCTATCAGGTTCGATACATAAAAAGTCCATACACACCAAGTCCATTGGACCAGAACTCTTCAGATGGGCCATGGGAGCTGCTCTGGTAGGCAACGTCTTGCGTTGAACGCACCGGGCACAATGGCGGCAGTGTTGTTCCACCGCTTCCCGCATCTTGGGCCAGAAGAACCAGTCTCGGACTAGCCCAAAAGTCTTCTCTACACCGAGATGCCCGTGTTCATCGTGTAGGGACTTCAACACCAGGTATTGTAAGTTCTTAGGTAGGACTAGTTGTCTCCTATCCGGGTGGTTGTGGTATTGCACCACCCGATATAGCAAGCCATTGTCTATTTCAAATTTGTCCCATTCTCGCATGAGCAAGGCCACCAAGTCATTGGGCGCACGTTTCAGAAGGGCTGGGTTCCTCTTTTCAACGGCGTGCCGGATGATACTAGCGACTGGATCTCGAATTTGGTAGTCTACCAGATCTTTCCACCGGAACACCTTGTCATGCGTGAGGTGCATCCCTTTTGGGTCGCAGTAGGCGGCGGGGACAGCCTGCGACTGGCATCCCAAGGAGTCGGCCACTCGTAACTCGGAGAAGGCCACTTGGTCATTAACTATGGCTGCAGTTTTACACATAGCCCGCACTCCGGGGCCGGGAAGTTCTTCCCATTCCTCGTCATCGGGGGTAGCGATTAGTCCTGGCCTTCGGGAGAGGGCGTCCGCCCCAATATTCAATGGCCCCGGCTTATACTTCAAGGAGAAGCGGTAGTTACTGAGGGCGGCCTGCCATCTGTGGCCGGCTGCATCTAATTTGGCCGACGTATTGATGTACGTGAGGGGATTGTTATCCGTCCTTACCTCGAAGGTGACACCGTACAAGTAATCGTGGAGCTTCTCGGTGATCGCCCACTTGAGAGCCAGAAACTCCAACTTGTGGACGGGGTATCTCTGCTCACTGGGTGTCAGACTGCGGCTGACGTAGGCTACAGGCCGAAGACCTTCGGGGTGCTTCTGATGCAGGACAGCACCCAGTCCATTGAGACTGGCATCCACATGCAGGACATACGGTTGTTCTGGGTCAGCATATGCAAGCACTGGTGCTTCAGTCAGACTTTTCTTCAAGTTCAGGAAGGCCCGTTCACACTCAGGCGTCCACTTATCGCCAAACGGTTGACGGGCCGACGTGGCCTTTCTCCCAGTATCTTCAGGGTATATCTTCAGCAAATTGTTCAGGGGTTTAGCTCGACTAGAGTACCCTTCCACGAACCGACGGTAATACCCACAGAAACCGAGGAAGGACCGCAGTTCCGTGACATTATCGGGACGCGGCCAGTTCACCACAGCTTCTACCTTGGCTGGATCAGTAGCAATCCCCTGGGCAGACACGATGTGTCCCACGTAGGTCACCGAGGTGTGACAAAACCTACACTTGTCGAGTGATAGCTTCAACCCTTCTTGGCCAAGACGATCTATCACCTTCAGCAGCCTCTCCTCGTGTTCTTCTAAGGTCTTCCCGAAGACAATGATGTCGTCCAGGTAAACCAGACACTCCCGGGGAATCATGTCTCCGATAGTCTTTTCCATCAACCTTTGGAACGTAGCAGGCGCCCCACATATACCTTGGGGCATACGGGTGAATTGATAGAATCCCAGGGGGCAGACGAAAGCTGTTTTCTCCTGGTCTTCCAGCGTCATGGGCACCTGATAGTACCGTGATCGGAGGTCAAGCACGCTAAACCAGTGACTCCCATTCAGCGCATTCAGGATCTCTTCAATGCGCAGAAGGTTGTATTGATCCGGGATCGTGCGATTGTTCAGTGTTCGGTAGTCGATACACAGTCGTACGGACCCGTTCTTTTTCCGCACCACCACTATGGGCGACGCGTAAGGTCCTCGTGATTCCGTCACAATCCCAGTGGTTTCCATGTCTTGTATGGCGTTCCTCACATCGTCCACATCCCGAGGGGCAAGGCGATGAGAACGTTCCCGGAACGGAGTGGCATCACTCATCCGAATGGTATGTTGGGCACTGCGGCTGCACCCCACATCCATCTCGCTCGTGGAGAACACATGTCGTCGTTGCAGCAACTGGGTGGTCAACCGCTCTTTCCACTCTGTGGACAGCGTCGACTCGCCGAAATTGCAGTCCAGATCGACTATCCGCTCATGCGCGGCCCGCCGCCTTCACCTGAGGCGTGGCTCCCACCGGGCTGACCGGATATATGCATCCCAACTTCTGGTCGACATCAAACTCCATCGGAAAGGGGGAGAGATTCTGCACATACACGTGGGTTCGAATAGGGATCTTAGCCGTCCATTCCCTCACTTCGGGTAGTACTCTATACCCTCGCTGAACCTCTTCTTCTTCAGGCTCACTCTCCAGCGAGAACAGTTGGTCGTTCTGGTCTCGGTCAGGATAACAACACCAGACGGCCATCTTTTGCACTCCCCCTGGTAATATGGTCGTCAGTCCTCGTTGACGATTGTAAAGGTCCCCATGACGCTCCAAGGCATACACCCGGTGGCACTCTTCTCGTAAGATGGGGTCTAGGAGCGAATCGGCCAGCGGCAACTCGTTGGTCTCTTTCAAGTAAGCTCGGATTATAGCTTGCACTATGTCCGCATTGGTTCCCAAGATGATGGGGTATTTGCAATGGTCGTGGGGCTCCGGGCATACCATAGCCGCTACCTGCATAGGGTGCTTCTTGCCGGTGTTCAGTTGGAGTATGTCCAGCTGGACCCTTGCAATCCCATCGATGGGGTAGTCTTCATTACTCAATCCCCTAACCTTCATATGTTCGGCCGGCCTCAGAGGGCAGTGTTGAAGGTGCTGGTCATAGAACTTGCGATATATTATGGTCACTTGTGACCCGGTGTCCAATAGAGCCGAGGCATATATCCCTTCTATTACCACGGGCACGATGGCCACGGGGCCCACTTGACTGCAAGCTTCACCGGGGGAGGCGTCCTCACTGGGGCCAGCGTCAGCAGGGGAATCCGTGGTTCCCTGAGGGGTGTTCACCTCAGGCTCGACGGTCTGGGCTCGGCATACCATCGATCGGGCTGTGCTTCTTCTGTCGGGAGGTTTTTCTTCCGGTTGGTCCTCCTTCTCCGGACAATAGTACGAGATGTGGCCCTTCTTCCCGCAGTTGTAGCAAGATACCTCACGGCAGTCCGGTCGACCCTTATACGTGGATGAGGACCGCTCAGAACTACGACTTTCCCGAACAGACGACTTGGGGGTCGCTTCCTCCTCTGGTGTGGAAGGTTTCTTACTCTTTGGGGCCGAGGGGGCCACAGGGTCATTCTTGGGGGTAGTTTTGGGTTCCTTTGATTCATGGAAATGGCGCTGCACTTCATGGTCTCTTATGTAATCCATTAGTTCCCCGTATTTAGGGGATACTGCCGCGACCGGGGCGGCCCGCATCATTATAGCTATGTTGTGGTCAGGCAACGACCCCTTGAGTAGCTGTTTGAACCGGTATCGGTCCGCTTCGGCCGCGGAAATGATATGCTTGTCCAGGAGGGTGCCCAGGGACAGCTGTAGGTCACAAACGAAGGCAGATAAATCTTGTCCTTCACGTTGTCGGAGGGCTTTGAATTGAGCCAGTAGCTCATCTTCGTCGTCTTTTCTGGCAAAGGATTTAATTAGCATTTCCACTAGTTCCTGGGCAGTAACTTCTCCTTCCACGCTCCGGTGCGCCCGCACTAACCGAGCAGCGGGGCCTCGGAGGCACTCGACCAGTCTTTGTCTCTTGCTGGCTTCAGAACACGACCACTCCTCTATGATTTGAAGCGTATGGTCCCTCCATGCCTCGATCCCCTCTTCTCCCGTGGGCGTCGGCAGAATCCCAGAGAAAGCCTTGAGTTTCCGGTAGTTCTGTGCTTGCGTCGAAATGGTTACAGCTTCTGCTAGTTGGGAGACTATCGTGTTCACGTCAAGATTCCCACTAAGGGCCTGACTGCTGCTCCCCGTTCCTATGCTAGGCATGGTTGGGGTCCCGCCAGACCGTTGATCAGGGTTGGGTGGGATGAGCGGGCTCCTTGCCCAGCTGGCGGTACCTCCTAATCCGCTTGGGGTGAAAGAGACCCTAGGGGGGTCCACTCGGTGAGGCGTACTGGTCACTCGTTGGCTCGGGTGTAATCCAGTACTAGTGGACGCTTCTTCAGGAGATTGAGAGTCAGCGTAGATCATGCGGCAGTCCTCTGCGGAGGGCTCGGGTAGGTTTAATACATGGGGGGCCGTTTCTAAGCATATGTCACTCATGGTGAACAGGAGACAGGTGATCCCCCGGCCAGCAACATCCAGTTTATAGTCTATCACCCGGGCGGTGGCCAACCCCGGGCAACTTCTTACTTGCGTGCGCACTGTAGATAAGTCTGTATCAAGTGCTACCCTGGTGACTGCAACCGCGCGTCTTGGGGATACTTGGTGCGCTAAGGCCCAGGCATGGACAAAAAACAAAAGAACAAGGCGCACAACGCACATAGTGTATTAAAGTATAAAATGTGACTTTATAGTTAAAAAATAAATAGTTCTGCGTACATCAAGTAGGGAATAAACAAGCAGTTGGTATATGTATACATTCCCTGAAGAAGTAACCCAGTGTTACGAAACGCGTTGGATAAGAGGTGTCTATGCTCTTCTCCCCCCATCCTTTGTGATTCTGGACATTGTTTGGACACTGTTTATTTGCCTGGCGAAATATCTCTCCCCGCTGCCTTACAACTTTGGATTGACACGCACGCTGTGCGTTCCATGAGAAGCATTGAGGAAGCGGAGGTGCGACCAGTGACGTCATCGCCGAGCGCCCAACGAGGAGTGGCGGCAAATGCTGCAGTGTTCCATGGATGCTGAATCCTACGGCGTCTTTACTTACCTGTGAGCTGTATGCTGTGGGGCTCTCTCTACAAGGGACTCATCCACCTACCATCCCCCAACAGAGGACGCTGGAAGAGACTGATGAGACGTCTGCTGACCCAGTGAATGCTGAGATCCATCTGAGGGTGTCGCACAGCGTTATCTCCTGGTGTGGTAAACCTATATACCAACTGCTTGTTTATTCCCTACTTGATGTACGCAGAACTATTTATTTTTTAACCATAAAGTCACATTTTATACTTTAATACACTATGTGCGTTGTGCGCCTTGTTCTTTTGTTTTTTGTCTAGTGTCTGGGGTGTCGAGCCACCCCCAAGAAAGGCTGCAGACCCACGATTAGTGCAAGACCCACATCTAAGGTCCACAATATTGTTTGTTTAATCACGGTGCACTGTTCACTTGATATTTGTTGTTCACTAGTTATTAGCTGCGCACTATCACCTTTTTTTCCACTGTTATCACCAGGCATGGACATCCTGCGGTGACGGGACGGACATGATGAAAATGAATCGGGCAATTTAGGGGAAAAAAACGGAACAGGGCACCCCAGGACTTGCTCTCAGCAGCACCTCCAAATGTAACGGGTTTTCCCCCACCCACTCGCAAATAATACTGTGGAGGTGTAGGAACATGCAAGGTTACTCAGGTGTGGTGCATTACCTGTTGGCTCACAGGAGGGCTGAGCTTCCGCCACGGGGAACCTGGGGTACATACATCTTATACATCTCTAGGTGCAACGCCTCCACCTGGGAGGGATCCCAACAGAGTGGGAGGAGGCCCTCACAGGAAACAACCACACAAAGCGAACGAATGTAAAACAGGACTGGCTTTACTGCATAACCAACTATACCTACATACATCAACACAACCTTCATGCGCCACGGCGGACGCTAACCACTCTGGGCGTCACGGCGGACGCTACCACCTCTGGCGTCACGGCGTACGCTAATCACACTAGGCGTCACGGCGGACGCTACCACCTCTGGCATCACGGCGGACGCTAACCTCCCATAGAGTGATCCCACCCCGTGTCCAGTAACCCCCACCCAAATGTCTCGCACCCCCAAAGTCAAATACCACTGTGCATGTGTATGTGTGACTGCGCAGCCACTATGTCTGGTGATAGGCCTGGTTGGTGCACGTGAGTTGCAGGTTACCTGCCCGGGCTCCAGCCACGGGTACCGCGATATCACCGGAGATCCGCCCGATCCGACGTTGTCCTCCACACCGCGTTGGGTGAATTCCAGCGCGGCTAATATCACCTTAGTCCCATAGTCTTTGATGGTGTTCTGAGCCCAGAACCCACCTCGCAGGGCCGCACGGCTTTAGCACTGTGTCCCTGACTAAGCTACCAATAAATGGGGCAGTGTCCCTATCTAGGGCCTGTCCCTATACTCCACAAGCTATTAAGTGGCTCAGGACCTAACTGGGGGCCTGGGGGCTGCTGGCCTAATGCAGAGGGTCACTGACCCCTGCATCCACCTCTTACCCCTAGCTGGTCCGGATCCTGACTGCCTGCGTGACAGCAAAACCCCGCGAAAAGTATCTCTTCTTTCCCGGGCAAATCCCTCAGCCCTATTGGCTCCCTGGCGTCAGGTGTCTCTGCCCCTATGCACCCTGGGAGCTGGCAGTCTATTCTCGCGCATGCGCGAGCTATCTGGGGCCTCCCGCGCTGTCTCCTGCATCTGCGCATGCGCAACAGCACTAGGCATGGCGGCGCCCTGCTTCCCGGCCGCCGGGGACCCCAGCAACGCGATCGCGGCCTCGGCAACCGGCCCGATCGCGTCCCCGGCAACCGCCCGACCGTGTCATGGCAACCGGCCGCACATCCACACCGCGCGCTACAACGGGGAAGGAGGAGGTGAGTGCGCGAGGGGGGACCTGGCTACATATAGAAAGGTTAAATGGTCATATCCATAATGAAACGATAGCGATGCAGCTGCTACATATATATAGAGCAGTAAGGCAGTAAGGCAGTAATGCCTAGTAAGGATAGGTATACCAGGAGTAATCATGGGTTTTCCCCACTCATTGCAGTGCAGTGAGTCAGAGAAGGTAGTGTCATCAGGCCTTGTGTCCATTTAGAGGCACAGGGGTGGTGCTTACTGGATCTGTACTTAATGCATTGTACTTCCTGATTTTGCCAGTCTGCCTCTACCATGATAGAAGCTGGTTTACCCAAACTAAGCTGTCAGGGCTCTGGCAGTTTGAGGCCCTCCCTTAGGTGAACGGTGGGAAACCGTTACCTCTTATCCCACAAGGGGATAAGGGAAGAGAAAGGACAACTCTTGGTGCCCTTTGGCTAGGAGTGGGTCCAGGGACATACTGAGGGTGGACACCCTAACAACTGCTGTCGACATCTGTGGCTGCTTAATACAGAAAGACCAATAAAGAATCCTGCGTTTTATTATACCTCCTGCCTAAGAGTGAAGTCTATTGGGAGGAGGGGGAAGAGATTCTTCTGCAGAGACTTCTCCCCATACACCTGGGGGCTGCACGAGATGGAGGCGCTGTGAGTACTATTCGGGCAAGACCCCAGAAGCCTCTCCTGTTCTTCCCCTATAACATCATGCGGGAGACCCAGGGCCCCCTGTTATCAGCAGGTATGCACCACACTAAGCCATGTAACTGGAGTGAGTTTCCCACAGAGAAGCTCTATGTGAGATTGGGTGGGGGAAACAGGGTTACATGTATATATATATATATATATATATATATATATATATATATATATACAGTATTCGACAAACCTATACATTTGCTCGCCCCGGGCGAGTGGATTTAACCCCCGGGCGAGTAAATATTGGCCCAAGCAGCACACGTTTGAAAACAAGGGCAGTTGGCACACTGTAAACTACTGATCCACTGATGCTTATCCCCTTATGCACACATGAAATGAATATTTACCAGATGTTGGTCCGGGAAACAGAGACAGCACACAGCCAGGTAAGCACAAAAAAACGGTATTCACATAAGAAGTACATGGCACTACATCCAACGTTTCGGTCAACAGAACGTGACCTTCCTCAGGGATGTGCAATGAATGAGTGCCAGTGAAACACCATATATACCCAAACCAATCAATAAAAAAATGCACTCACCAGTGTGGGAACCCCCAGAGCCCGCGAAAACTGCGTGTATATGTTGCCTATGACCCGCAGCCCAGCAGTCCTGGAACGCATCGCCATCTTGGAATTGCCTGCCCTTCCTCTAAATTACCATATCGTCACTTCCTTACTGACGCGGCAATCTGAGTCCCTGCAATGTACCAGCATCGCCACTACCTAGTAGCGCGCATGCGCCCTATGTGTGGAGCGCTGTCAGACCTCCTTCAGATAGCGCTTTCTACTGCGCATGACACAATCTGTCAGGTACCGCTGCCACTATGCAAAACATGGCCACTAGCGTCCTGAGGTTGCTATAGCAACGTAAACATAGGTCTGGACGGAGACAGGCTGCTGAGAAACACTGAACACCAATTATACTGGGCTGTGGTGTGCATAAATACAACATGCAAAAAATAATAAATAAATACTGCATGATACTGCAGTTTAATATGAAACAGAGACTCTTGAATCTGTGTGTGGGGGGGGGGGGGGGTGAATCTAGTGGTACCAGGGAACCAAAGCCGCCAGAACGCTCAATGAAGGGTAAGTGTCCGTCAGGTAACAACCCGACTGTCCCGCCACCCCCGCTCACCTTGTACCACACAGTCTCAACTCTCCGGCATATGATGAGTACTCACAATGAAAATGCTGACGGATGTATCCAGCCGTCGATCCGATGGTGAGGAAGCGTGAGCCAGCCAGAAATAGAAAACGAGTGTAGAAGAATGCAGGAAGGTGGTGCACCGCTAACCGGCAAGTGAAACATCAACACGCAAGTGCAATCAATGTTGAAACGCGTTCCGCTCCTTGCGGGAAACTTTGTCAAAGAGTAGTAACTAAAATGAATATAGGGTTCACACGTATGATGCCTAATTTGAATACCCGACTGCTACAATGTAAAATAAAATAGAATGATGTGTCAATTGTAGTTACAACTAGTGGTAGCAAATATCGACTATTAGTGCAACATTATTTATAAAAGCTTTGAAAATAATACATTTAGTTAAACTATATAATGAAACATCCGTGCTGTGTCACATACATTTTTGGTTAATACACAGCTACCTAATTCTGCACTAACACTAGTAACAATCTTTTTAGGGTTTATGCCAAGTTGTACATACATAAGGTGCCAGCGTGAGAAGCCGCCATTGTTTTGAATCAGCTGCGCTTGAGAATGAGGCGGGGCTGATACGTAGATAGCATATAACCCGAGCATCAGGCATTCTAAAGCCTGCGCCAAGGAATGAGCTCATAAGCTCAGATCCCCAAGGCTCTGTGAGGTCAGAGCTCGTAACCTCGTGTTATCAAAATCAGTGATAGACATTCGATTCCCTGAGGTTAACGTCAGTCCGCAAAGCTAATTATATGCAAAAGCAGCGGCCGTCAGTTATCTCATTGGAATTGGCTTAACGCCATGTTACGTTAGCACACTCTCCCTCTCTCCCACATTTGTAGCAAAACCCATATTTCACGGTCTGGAGGGAGCTAAGGCCACCTTTAGGTATGACCTAATTTAGGCCGAGCTCATACACTCCGCTTGCTTGCGAGAGTGCGATCTCTTGCTGCAGTAGCACACGCGATCTGTGCTCATAGTGTAGGAGGATATTGGGGGCATGGTGGGGGCGTGGCCTTCATGTCACAGAGCTGGTTGGCCGTGATTGGCTAAACCGCTCACGTGACGCGACCGCGACGCAGCTGCCGCTTGAAAAGACGCATTTCTTGTCTTTTCAAAACGCGGTCCCCCCGTCGTGTGTGCACACTGGGAGCGGCCTCCAGTTATCCTGCACTTTGTGCTTGGCGTGCGCGCGAGCGCCAACGCACACAATATAATCTCAGCCTAAGGCATCATTAAATCCCTGCGGTAACAATGACAGAGCTCTGAGAATGTGCCATGTTAGGGGGAGCGCCTCTTTTGTACATCATTAGCGCTAACGCCCTTTATAGCAACGCAAAGGCCCATTACGGCTGCAAATAGCACACACCACTGTGTTTTTTGGATAACACTGTGCCACTAAGGTGTGAAGATACCTGTTAGCACGTAACGACAAGTTACCGCCTCATTAAACCAATAACAGAACTTTTAATCTGGGTCATAGTGAGGGCAGTCCAGCTCTTATATGGGCTGGCAGTGTCCCCTGAAGTCTGGCTGGTAACCCAATTCCTGATGTGAAGATCCGGTCCGTCTGGCTGTCTGAAAATTGCTGCGGAGATCGATCGCACAGCAGGTGACGTCCCAGAAGCGCCTGCACCGGCTGCATCGAAGGAGCATACAGCAGCAGACCAACACAAGGATCCGGGTACCATAGGACAGTACAGGACCCTCCGAGTGTGCGCACACACTTCCCCTTAAAAGTGTGAAAGCTTTTATTTATGGACAGCACGTGAAAGTAAAACCATATGCTATTGAAACTGTACTTTTTTATGGGCGTTTTGAGCGCTTTCTGTTTTTTCTTTCCCAACCGTTATATCTGGCTGACTATATAATTCCCTTTATTCTTAGGGGATTCCCTTTATTAAAGTAGTAAATATAAAAATGTATATAACAACCAATAAAAGATATGATTACATGTATAGCTTATTACTGTATATTTTTATAATCTGTGCTTTTTGTTTGTGTCGTGTATAGAAAACAATGTGCAAAAAAATAAGAACATTTGAGAAAAAAGCAAAGAAATCCACTTGGAAGCTGCTAACGGGTCACGTGGCCCGGGCGTTAAGACAGAGAAAAGTCTACAAATACTCTTTTTCTGGCTGTGTCCTATATTAGCATCTTAATGATTACATTTCATCAAAGTAGATCGTGCCCACAATGAAAGACTTGTATGATGTGTTAGAAACAGGAACAGGCCAGGAGAACCTCTGTGAAGCTCACGTGGATGTGTTCAGCTACTAACCCAATGTCCCTTATTGAACAATGCCTGAAGCAGCCAATCAATTGACATTCAAGTCAGTGGCAGTTTTCAGCCAACAAACCTGTTTTCTGGCCGCTTCAGGCGTTTAACTGGTTTACAATCGATATATATTTTTTTACAGTAGGTTTAGAGCGCGGGTGGTCAACTCCAGCCCTCAAGGGTCACATCCAGGTCAGGTTTTCAATGTAGCCCTACTTCAGCACAGACTTCAACTGAGCCACTGATTGAGCCACTGAAGCAGGGATGTCTTGAAAAGCTGAGCTGTTGGTGGCCCTTGAAGACTGGCGTTGCCCGCCCCTGGTTGAGACACATCACAGTGAGATGTGTACAGTACAGTATACTGCATCTTCTTTTTAAGGTATGCCCCAGGAAACAAGAGAGAGAAGTTTAGCACCATACGGACTCAGCCTTTACAGTGACCCACGTGTGTGAAGGAAGATAGCAGCTGTGCTACGGCTAAGGCTACGGCCCCGCTGCCTACGCTGCACGCGCGCCTGCGAGGCTGGCGGCGCGTGCAGCTGAGTTACCCGGTCTGCAGGGGGAAAGACAGGGGGGAGTGACGGGGGCGCGGCCATGACGTCACCCGGCAGGTTCGCCCTCATTGGCTGAACCGTCGGGGGGCGTGGCCTAGCGCTCCGTTGCTACTACTAATAACCATTTTCCTGTCTGCAGGAAAAACGCGCCGTGCGGCTCGGCAGCCGCCACTCGCAGCGGGCTCGGCCCCATTGAGGGGCGGCTCTTGTCCCCGCCCTAGCGAGCGCTGCAGTAGCTAGCAGGGAACAAGCCTTATGAGGGACTCGGAAAAATAATAATGAACCATTCCCCGAGACAGTGGCTCAGGATAAAAAAAATGAAGGACAGGAAGCTTGTTTATTAAAGCTTGGGACCGTGAAGTCGCTTGTGAAGGACACGTAGACATCACACTTTTAACCTCTTCATTGCCAGAGAGCCGACAGCACATAGCTTAGCAATGTGTTGCTAGCTCCCTGGCAATGAAAGGGTTAAGAACTGCATATTTTTTTTTTATCATCATTTCTTCTGGCTACATGAAAGTTTATGGGTCGGAATGGGACATGGGACATCAATATATTGATTTAAACCTAGAAAAAAAAAAGGTAAATTATCCGCCAATACCAGGTTTTTGTCACAGAACATGACACCCCGGGGTTCTACAAAACACAGCTTGGATAGTGGCATAAGTGGTAAATATTGGGTTGAGTTGTAATGAATAAGAAAAGTTGTTGAATATCCATGTATGGATTTCATGGTTTGTGCCGTAGTGAGCTGCTCCTGGTGCAGTGATTGAGCTGTGCTCCCTCGTCATGATCGGAATTACAGTGCGTTGGGGCGAGAGGGGAATGTCATCCAGTTGCTACATAGATTGAGCAGGCACCAGAATAGCAACTTTAGCACCTCACTCTGGTTCCACTAAGCTGCTCCTGCTTAACCCCTGTGTTGCTGGACGTGCCTTCAATGCATTGGGATTAAAGCAGAACGTTTTAGGGCAGTCAGGACCAGAACCACTTTTTTTATTAGTACCAGCGACATACTAGTTCAGGAAATATTCACCTCTGATGTCCTGGCACTTTTGGGAATTTAAAATGGCTGCTAAACAGTGCCCAACTTGACTCAATTTAAAAGGCCACTCACTAAAGAAACAATTCCGTTCCCAGGCAGCCACTTAGTAGATGCTAAATTGACACCCAAAACTTCCAGGCAAGAAAACTACAAATATGGTTGGCGGGGTCACCAATAAAAATCCGGACCCCAGCGTGTTTGGTTTACCATGAAAATGTTTCAAGTTTTATTTTTGTAAGTGTGTCAGCTACGTGTAATCTATTAGGTCTTTGGGCACCCTTGCATGTAGCTACTACGCCATGTGGTCTGGCACTCCAGGGGTTCCATAGTTAGAGATAGGCAAACTGCTTCAAATCTTTCTTTTTTAGGCCAAATCCAATCCCCCCACCAAAATCCATCTTCGGATTCATCCAAAATTGGATCCAATACAAGCAGATTTGTAAGAATCCAAACTCAGATTCCATAGAGCGCGAGAGTGACTTTCAATTTAGTAGTATCTCCAGTTGTGTGTGTATATGGGGGAAATGGAGAAATCAAAGAGAGAAAAGTAGATTTTCGGACACATTTTGCTACAACAGATTTTTGTGTGTCAAGTGCATAGTTTTTCTTTAATAAACTGGGAACACTAGACCCTGGCAGATACATATTTTGTTTGATACATATTTTGTCTGCATTTATCTTTTGGTGGTGTGGCGGATAGATTAGATTGCAACTAAGTAAGGGATAAATATTAACTCATTTAAAGTACGTTGCAGAAAAGTTGAGTTTGCCAGAGCAAACCGTGTGTATTAACCCTGGTTGCATATCTAAGTCACGTGCTCACTTGTGTGCTGTCCGTGACAGATGGTATTGGGATGGATTGAAGGGAGATGTTGTTCATTTGAGGGACCTATGCAGAAGGTGAAAAGTGGACCAGCTTGCGAGCCGTGTATTAACCCTCGTCACATATACAGGTCACGTGCTCACAGGTGTGCCGTATGTGACACTCCCGGACACTTATTATTTTAAACGCTTATATTTCCTGAACAGAGCACCAGATTGAAAGAATAAAAACAGTGTTGGAACAAAACAAGAAGAAAATAGAATAGAAAAAATGAAAATGGTGATCAGAAGGGACCATTGTGTCCTCACAGAGGAAGTGTCCGGCGGGACCATTGTGTCCTCACAGAGGAAGTGTCCGGCGGGACCATTGTGTCCTCACAGAGGAAGTGTCCGGCGGGACCATTGTGTCCTCACAGAGGAAATGTCCGGCGGGACCATGGGCTTTATGACTCAAAGTGCTGCTCTATGGTCCCAGTTGAGAATTGACCAGATATAAATGTATTAGTTTTAAGGCTTAATGAGCTTTGTTTACTAATTAGGGATCCGTTGGAAGAAAATTCTTGGAGATGAAACAGGTTTGAGTCATTGTGGAGCGTTCTGCGTGTGCCTATTGTTGTCCTGTAACGAGGATTACGGCAGGTTAGAGAGTGTGGTGGCTTTCTCCGTTATGCTGTAGGGTGCTAAAAAGTACAGTACAAATAAAATGTTTTTGTCACTCGTAATATGCTAGTTATCCTATCAGTCGGTCAAAGGCATATCATGCGATTTGTACAGAATCCCTTTTAGGAATATTAAGTACTGTATTTGTACACATTTAATGCCCTGCGTTTATGTTACAACCCAAATAAAATGTTGGTGGGTAAAGAGTGACAGAGAGAAAACGCCTGAGCAATAAAGCCTGCCACACTTTTTTATCCCCTGGTTCCTGAGATACTGACTGGTCAAGTTACTAGTATTCCTTCTTGGTTTTTAAAGGGGATTTAAATGGCTGTCCAATAGGAATAGAAACAAATTCTCCAAATAGAGAGAGAACTGGCAATCTATGATTCGTTTGGAATAAAGAATATCCTTTTTTCAAGACCTCCGGAGTGCCTCTTCTTCCTCTATTTGGAGAATTTGTTTCTAGTCAACTCAGCTCCCTGTCTTGGGCGGACTTCCGAGTACCCGAGGTGCTTTGTGAGGTCATGTGAGTGCCGTCTAATAAGAAGCCACAACTGATGGTGCAGCTTCCTATTGGCCCGAGATTTGGTAGCCATTTTGTTTCCCCTGACGGAGATTTAAATCCGGTAACCCCATAACTGAAAATAGTGGTGTTTGGCTCTGGAAACACCCATCCCCCACCCCCCAGTTTCCATCCTGTTAAAACAAAAGGGGGGGTTAACAAAATAAATAACGAGTAGGAAGTACTACTCATTAAAACTCTGTGCTCTTTATGATATTTTGGATACTGCAACAAGTTTAAGGAAGCTACTGCATGTGAGTCAAGATGCCATCTGAAGTGATCTCTATCTTTGTCCTTTGTGTTTATATCTGAAGGAATGCATTCCTTCAGATAAGAGCTTCAATGTAGCCTTAAACCCTATGTTCAGCCACTAGTCATTGATATAAAGCTCAGAATATATTTTCTCTGGCGCTCATGTTACAAAACAATGTTGATCCTATCTCCTGATGACATCAGTTCCAGAAAGAACACATTCCCTGCCTCATGATTCATTCTTACTCTGCAACAAGAGGGGCTAAGAATAAGCATTTAAAGGTGCTACTCCGTAGTAGGTGCCAGTAGCAGCTCCGGCTGGGCTAGCTGGAGTTTTAAAGCAACTACGTCACGCGGGCCAATAGGAAGCAGAACCTGATGACATCACAGCTTCCTATTGGCCAGCACAGTGCAGGAGCTTTGAAACTCCCCCATTGCATGAACCCTGTTAGACGAGTGGGGTGGCTACTGGCATGCTCTTTGGACGTCTGTATCTCCGGAAGCAGGACGCCCCCGGAGCTGAAATTAGTGCGGTTTAGCTCCAGGGCCCCCTGCTTCAATCCTACTGCAGTGCCGACGAGTACTCTAAAACAAATCTGGGGCTATCACCAACAAGACCCAGGTACATGCTGGGTACATGCTGGGAACATGCTGGGTACATGCTGCAACATATCAGTGACATTTCTGCAGAGACTAATGGCCCATAGGATTAACAGCGCGGAGGTCCCTGGCAGTCCCATTCAAACTGAATGGGACTGCCAGGGACCCCTGCTGTGTTAATCCTATGGGCCATTAGTCTCTGCAGAAATGTCACTGAAATGTTGCAGCATGTACCCAGCATGTACCCAGCATGTACCCAGCATGTACCCAGCATGTACCCAGCATGTACCCAGCATGTACCCAGCATGTACCTGGATCTTGTGGTGATAAACACAGATTTTCCAAGGCAAGTTTAAGGCAAGTTTTAGAATACTCATCGGGACACCTGTATGTTAAAAAATCAAAACAAATTGCATGTTTAAGCCACTAGGCAGAAATTAGCTGTATAAGTAATAAGATACTGTAGTAACACAAGTAATTCAGCTGAACCGTGTTTTATTCACTTAATGTACGGCAGAAGACAAAAGAGAGGTCCTTTTCATTGAAACATCAAGGCAAAAATATGAATGTGGTCATAACATCTTCATATCCACTCATTATCTGCGATATTACTTGAGATTGTCCTTTTTCTTACCTATTTAAGACTTCCAGCACCGTACGGTTAAGCATTGTATAACAAACGCAGAAATTCTCCCAATCTAAAAAACGCTCGATCTAATGAGGTACAAACGTTCTTATTCCATGTAATAGGAAGGCTCTTCCCTGGAGAACATTTTGGTCCCATCCATTTGAATGAAATCTGCTCCGCAACTGGGAAGCAACCTCATAGCATATTGAGGAGGCGTGATGAGGGGTAAAACAAAGTCACGTTGGGTTTCTTCATAGTAAACCAAAGAGTATACAAGAATCGATATGATAAAAATGTGTATCGATGTTATAGCTTTGTAAGGATACATTCAAACATACTGTACATATAGATATATAGATATATGGCTGCACTAGCGTTAGAGTTTTCCTTATGTAAAATTAAGTATATTCTTTTATACAGAGTCCCCTTGGTCTCATAGTATAAATGAACCCAGTGTAACCTTAACAAGCATTATATGGTTATACATGTTTACGTTCACACTTTTATTTTATATGTACAAAGCTGTTCACCAGATATCGGCCATTGTTGAGCGTTGTGGGTTGCTACAATTCGATTTAAATTGATTGTGCGTATTCAGCGCATTATTGTTAAGTCCAGAAGAAAAATACATATATACTTCAGCTTTTCTACAGTGACACATCTGATTCACATGGGACTCGGACAGTTCTTTTTTAAGAATGGATCATCGCATCACATGGGTATCATCTGACTTTTGTTTGAAATACTCTGTTTGGAGATAAACACTTGATTGAGACACAGTTGGACTTTATTATTAGCCACAGCTAATAAGAACCTCGGGACAATCATATCAGTGATATAATCTCCAGGCGCCCTGCTGGCATGTAGAATCTGAGAGCAAAATATTGCAAACAATGTACAGAAATAAACAAAAGAGAAATCATGAGTGTTTCCAAGACTAGTTATGTACATATTATAGCTAAATACATTTCACTGAAGAGTGCAGATGTCATTATCTATTTTATTAAATATACAGATAAATTGATATAATGTACTGGCAGTATAGGTTATCTTATTTGACCCGACGGTAACTCTTGTTGACTAGGATGGGTATGACTGGATGGGGTGTGCTGACACTTACCAGCTCTGGATGAATCTGCCCCATAATATTTTCTATATTTTTATTCGGGCAGCACTAACCATTTACAGAGATATTATTCAAGACATGGTAATATGGGCATGGGATTTAAACATAAGGCTGGGAATCTCTGTGTGGAAGAGTTTACAGTCTACCTATAAAACTGCAATGCGTTGGCCCCTCCAGCACTCAAGGGTTTAAACCTAAAAACCTGGAAACATAATAAAGCATCAGGTGTGAAAGTAGTACAGGTGAGATGCTTCGTAGATTTTGGTACCCTAATGGATCAACATATTAATCATACAAGATTATTTTGTACGTAGACTTTCGAGATTACAGATCAGACTACAAATCTTCATCAGATTGAGATGGTGGTCCATTGAATGGTATCACAACTTACAAAATATTTTACCCTTTCTGGGGCTTCTAGCACCCTTTAATATAGGTATGATGGTGGCCCTAAATCAAAGAGTGTGTAATTTTTGTGAGCCATACAGAAACAGTAGGAATATATTGAACTACATTTGGTGTAAAGGGAAATGGCACCGATAAAGCAGCTGCACTTTACGAAGAAGTAGGGAATCTAAAAAGCAAAATGATGTTAATTTGGTGGCCGACCTTGATATCTGAAGGGGAGGCAGAGACCAATGGACAGTGAAGTCTCATCTTCTGATATATACAGTAAGACCGCTGAGACATACTGTAGGGAGCTCCATCAGTTACCAGTAGAAGACGAAGCAAAACCTTCAGTCAAACGTAGCTGAACCTACGGGTCAATGGAGGATTACAAAATATTTTTTTCTCTATTTGAGGATAACAGGCAAAGTTGGTAAAAGAAAATGCATGCACAATAATCTTCATCAATACATATCGCTACAATAATAATTAATAAATAACTTTTAATAATGTGCAAAGAAAATAAATGAAGGAAGGACACTATAAATAACCAATATTTTTTACAAATGTAAAAAAATATATACAGTTTTCCATATTATAGTAATAATTGCATCAGCTTTAGGAACCGCGCACGAGTATCTCGTCTTTAATGCATGTGTTAATTAACGCAAGTTAAACTTTTTCCAATGTGCATTGTATTGGGTAAAGCGTCTGTACTAGACGAAAATTCCTGTTACTAGAGCGGATATGGACGTCATTTTTGCATCTCGTTCTCTTCGATGATACCTGTTAAACGGAAGAAAAATAACGTCCATTCCCGATTCCAGTAACAATCGTTATTAGTGCAAAAGTGGCTGCCTTCTGTGGATCTACCCCACAGAACGTATAAGTGGTATGTTAAGAGACTTATAGACAATAGAAGAGGGTGTGTGGGTAGTGCATGCCTGCAAGATGGTCTGTAAGTGCCACTATAGATACTGTATGTGGGAAAGTGTAATAATGCATCAAAGCTACTGAATTGCTTCATTTAGAAGATATTTTTCTCAGCCTGGATTTGAAGGTGAGGAGAGAAGGAGAGGGAGAGAAGGAGAGGGAGAGAGAGAGAGAGAGAGAGAGAGAGAGAGAGAGAGAGAGAGAGAGAGAGAGAGAGAGAGAGAGAGAGAGAGAGAGAGAGAGAGAGAGAGAGAGGGAGAGGGAGAGGGAGAGGGAGAGGGAGAGGGAGAGGGAGAGGGAGAGGGAGAGAGGGAGAGAGGGAGAGAGGGAGAGAGGGAGAGAGGGAGAGAGGGAGAGAGGAGAGAGAGAGAGAGAGAGAGAGAGAGAGAGAGAGAGAGAGAGAGAGAGAGAGAGAGAGAGAGAGAGAGAGAGAGAGAGAGAACGAGAACAGTAGGCAATATACAGGCATACCCCGCATTAACATACGCAATGCATGTACTGCAATCGTCATATATGTGCATAACTGATGTAAATAAGGCATTTGTAACAGGCTCTATAGTCTCCCCGCTTGCGCACAGCTTCAGTACAGGTAGGGAGCCGGTATTGCTGTTCAGGACGTGCTGAAAGGCGCATGCGTGAGATGCCGTTTGCCTATTGGGCGGTATGTCCTTACTCGCGAGTGTACTTAAAGTGAGTGTCCTTAAAGCGGGGTATGCCTGTACCAGTCTGATAATCATGATGATAAGTCAATATTGAACATTTGTAATATTGTGATATTTATTTCAGTGAGACAATTTAAGTCGCATAAGCTTCAAAGAAGTCAGTTCTACCAAAGTAAACAGGATCTTGTGAACCCTCTTTCACCTCCTACCCCAAGGAGATCGCTTTGCTTTGTGTTTCCCCTCTCCATGCAGTACCTCTGATGTTCAGGGATCAGGGGCGGTAAGGCTGTGTTATACTGCACCGACACACTTTATTCGAGCAAATACCCAGTATGTACCTGGCAGATACCTGGAATGCGCCACTCCTCACCTCTGACAAGCCCCGTTGCATTTGCCTTCCCAGCCTGGGTTCATGCCTGGCTGACGGGCGGCTGATCTGTTAAATGATAATGATTAGGATTTAATAGGCTGCAATGCTTCGCGTGTCTACCAGATGGCATAAATTCATGAATTGTAATGCAGTATATATATATATATATATATATACTGTGCAGTATTGCAGCCAGCGGGAATAAAATGCTTCAATCCCTGCATGGAAAATACCTCAATGCACTCGGGCAGAAAACAGTCACAAACCTCAATACACCCGGGTATACCCGAATTCGTGGGACTAGCCGAGCTCGAATAAAGTGTGTCGCCAGTGTATATTTGAAAAAGTAATTAATTTTAAAATAAATTTATTTTGTCCTAACGGTTAAATATGTATTTTAAAGCTTTATTTATAAGAATATCGTCTGAATTGCTTTTGGCAAAAATAATTTTAAAAAAAATAGTAATTCCATTTCTTCCTATGGAGCAGATATTTAACGTGATCTTGATATTGTTATTGTGGGGAAAAATTGTGTTATTGCCAAACCCAGTTGAGAGTGAGAGTGTTCTACAGATAACGGGACAGTGAATGAAAGATGTTTCAGGCCGGGGGGCCAGAGCGGTAAAGAGATAAGGGGCAGAAAGGAGACCGCTGTGAGCAGTGTTGAGGAGGCAAGCAAGGGCATAGCGAGTAATTAGAGTTGAGATAATTGAAGGGCCTTGATGGTGAGACAACAATGTAGTTGATATGGAATTTATTGGGACACTAGGGATTTATGCGCCTATTCAATATACACCGACCCGGCAGCTGTGGTTTCACAAAAATGTATCTGACCTCTTCCCCCTAAACCAAGCCTACTACTCATGGTATGCCATAGAGATGTAACCGCTACATTATGCAAGGGTTTAATCTCCCCCACCCCCACCTCACTCAGGATCCTAACTATAACAATGCTTGTCTCCGATATGCTAAGGTAGGGGTATACGATCACCAACCAGTGCCAGGGGACAGAGTCCTGTTAGAGTAGTCGTAGTCAGGAGGCAGGCAGAGGTCAAGGCAGGCGACAAAGATGCAAGGTCGAGGTCACTCGCTGGGTTCGGCAACGGAAGGAGCAGGAACAAGGCACAGGAACAAATAACAGAATACCATGCTCGGGCTGAGGCTAAGAGTAACTGACTGCTATTTAAAGCCCTGGAACTGGTGCAGCCAATTACCAAGTCCAGGAGAGGTTTGCCATGATCAAAGATGGCTGTAATGGCCACATAAGGGCATGTTCCAGCAAAACCCAGGACTGGAACCCTTACACCTAACCTCCATTTTTTTTATATCAATTGGTTGTCAAAATGTTGGTTGACCAACCAATTGATGTCATCAGAGAGCAGTAAGCGTGGGTTACAGTAACCAACCTTGCTATGACACATGCTCCTTAATCACGTGTTATGCGATGGCCCTAAGCTCTATATACGGGCTAGATTCTCATATAACATTACCAGTTGCTGGTGGGGAGAGACATGTGGGGATGTCACGTTAACCTCAAACAATATAAGAAAGGAACATCTTCAACAAATAGTCAACTCAGTGTTTGGTGCATACAACTCTGAAAGGAAACACCTCCCATTGCTATCCCTGGAGGAAGCCTTCTTGAATGGCGAAATGCAGGTTGGACTGAGCCAAGGGTGATATGCACATTGGATAGAGTCATGGGTGCATGTGACCCTTTGAAGCAAAATAAAGTACTGTGCTGTTACAGTGAAATCATCAGCCTCATTGATAATACTGCCTTCACCATGGGCAAAGATACTGTAAGTGATAGAATTCTGGACAGTTTCATATTATGCTTTGCACTACGGCAGTTATACAACACCATATGCTCAGCATTATTTCTGGATCTTTGTTTCATTAACTACAGAGCATCAAAGATATGAGTGCTACTTTCAGAAATTCAACTTAAAGAGATGCTTATTATTCTAGAGAAGTGTATGTATTACTGACAAGATAGAAACCAGATGGTACGTTCTCAGGGAATACGTTCCATGAAAGCCCGTCTTATTTCTAGGCTATAATATTTGAGGGGCAGTATTGTGGCTGTCAAGGTGGATGTATAGGAAGAAGCCCAGCACATTGTTTGCATGCATGCAATCTAGGGATGCTTAACGAGCTGCTTATCGTGCTTACAGAGTAAGAAAACTGAGAGGAGCTGGAGCTCAGGGTACTTAGCTGTTGTGTCTCAGGCAACTTGTTTGGTACATTTACGACTTTCTTTACATCTATACCGGTTATGAAATACCCCGCGCTCCACCAGCTGCTGTAATATTTTCGTATTTGCATGCGGTTTAGAGCTGCTTAAAGAGTAATGCGAGACATGCTTACAGAGTGAGAAACCGGAGAGGAGCCGGGAATCAGCAATTACATTGAGGAATCAAGCTGTTCCTTCTCAGACAAGTTGTTTTCGTACATTTATGTTTCTCTTTATATCTCAATCGGTTATAGAAGGCCATGTGCTCTAGCACCTGCTGTAACGGGCCTGTGTGCCCATTAGGATGGATTCTCTTTGAGAATGGACATTAGCGATTTGTTACCATCCTGATCACGGAGGGTTCTCTACATTTTGGTATGATATATGTATTATTAGGTCATTTGGGGAATTGTCCTTGGTGCATATAGTATACATATCTGTTCCATGTATAGAGGAGTTATGCTGCATGATTCAAGGGTTATATATATATATATAGAATCGTGAAATAGTATTCTTTTTAAATCAGGGGTCATTTATGCATTTTTTTATGTATGTTATTTTAAAAAAAATTAAATATTGTGTTATTTTGCTATGAGGTTTTGGCAGTGTGTTCATCCTTTTATGGAGATATGCCTACATTTTCTAATGTATATATTTTTTGTAGTGTGCAGTAGAGTCGTGTTTTCTGTTCCTGGTGTTTGTATTGGTTTTGCGTTTCTTATTATCTTATACAGACATACCCCGGTTTATAGACACTCACTTTAAGTACACTGGCGAGTAAGGACATATTTTCAATAGCCCCATACCCCTGTGTCCGTACGCTCGCTTCGCGAGTACGGACACTTATTCTGCCCTACAGACCGCCGTAGTAGTGACGAGCTGATTCCACTCGCCCAATAGGCAAACGGCAGCTCGCGCATGCGCCTGTCAGCACGTCCTAAACAGCAATACCGGCTCCCTACCTGTACCGAAGCATCAATAAGTGGGAAAAAGGTGGTGCATACATGCTCTGGCTCCATTGCGTACATTAATGCGGGGTATGCCTGTATAATTTATTTTCTTTATGTATATAATTTATAATATACATTGAAGATCAGTTGCAGGTCGGGTTTTGTTCTTTGTTTTTTTTTGTTTTTTTTAATTTTATAGGAAGCTTTGTGGCACAACATCACAATAGTCACGATTGGAGGGAATGAGCATGGTATAGGTGTAGAGTGACAGAGGAAACGGTAATGTTTAGCATTGTTGCAGAGGAAGAAGGGGGACATCACCATGAAAGAAGGAGGAGAGGATTGTAATACTCAATGGTTAATGGATACATGATGGTCCTACAAATATAGCGTCATTTACTGGCGCACATGTGTCTCATGGATTGCATCTCTATCCCTGATCTTCTTTTGACCCGCGAGTGCATCGCGACCGGGAAAATGGAGTTTAGGAATTGGTTGCAATACTCTGTAGAAATGATAGTAGGCGCTAGTGTGCTAATGTGGCTTCAAAATCTAAATGCAATGTAATCCACCCCTTATTCATTTCATACGATATGACATGATATATTTAAATGCATTTAAATGTAACCCACCACTTATTCCCCTAAAAACTTCAGATGACTAAAAGTATTTTAAAATAGGAATATTTTTTTTTATTAGATTACATACAGTAAATGACTTTGTGAAAATACAAACATATACATGTCTTCGCTTTTCTTCCAAATGTACACTCTTCTGTAATCGGCATCTTCTTCGGCCTGGTTGGCTCTTGGACATTTTCAGCTGTGAAAAGAGAATGCTGTATATTAAAATCGAGAAGAAAGACAGTACGATATTGAATTAATTACATTATGTGGTACATGTGTGTTTCTATGGGACCCGGTAGAAACACGTGTGTGTCATTGAATTTAAAAGTAAAAACATGAGATGGAACATCCCATTGGGAGGCATAGAATTCCTCCCCCAGCCTGCACCCCAGCAGGTGGAATCATTCCGGGTGCACGGGCAGTAGACAGAATGTAGACTGTCAGCTTTTGCCATGCACGCCCCCGGTCCTGCCTCCCTTACCAGATCCCTGGCCCGGCCAAAAGATGCATACTGCACACAACACACGTCCTTGTCAATCCCATAATTCACTGACAACCCCCCTGTATGACTATGGAATGAACCTGGCTCCTTCTAAGGTACCACCCCCAACGGAGAAACTCTCAACCCTGGTAACGAGGGAGAGAAGAAAACGAACCTGCCACTCTGCCCGTCCCCACCGCCTCTATTTTTCGCCCTCGCTTCCTCTATATGCATCTTCAGTGACTTCAAATTCCTTCTACAGAGAGGAACCACCACCTCCCTAAAAGGGATGCAGAAATCCCTCCGAAAACCCGCCTATAACAGTTCTGCCTCCTCCCTATCAGGGTAGCTCTGAGCCATGGTGCCATTCTATCAATGTCCACTGGTGTCGTCGCTCTTTGCCCCAGCCTCTTCGCTCGCTCTTTTCTTAAATGTAACCTTGCTCTTTTTAAAGCACTTGGACAAGGGAGGGCTACCTCCGCAGCCATTGCACTCATGTCTAAACCGACTCCCCGCACCCCACTTACACTTGTCGTCGTTATACTGCCTGAAGTCCCTATTTCCCTCTCTTTCTCCTCCTCGCCTTCCGCTGTCACAACCCCTTTTTCTGGTTCCCCTGCTGGTGCCGCCATTGCTGCAACACCATCTACCCCCAAGACCCCCTCATTCCCCCCACCGCTGGTACCCCAGCTACTGCACTAGACACCCCACCTGCTACTCATGCTACCACTGAGGTTCCTAGCACCACTGGAGGAGCTCCCATAGGTGCCACCCACACCCCTGCCACCGATTGCACCCCCAACTCACTACACTCTGAACTTGCTCTTCCCTATGACCCCATTGCTAGAAGAACTCCCCCCAAGGCTCTCAACATCTCCTCCCCTGCTCCTTTGCCCTGGCATAGGCCCAAACAACCCCAACCCCCCTCCCCTGCTAGTCATATTGCACCCTCCCCACCCATTGTGCTTCCCGATGACCCTCCAGCACTTACCATGCCCCCTCTGACCCCTTTTATTTGAGCAGAGAAGCGACCACTTCCTCCCCCGCATTCTCAGCCCTTCGCCACTCACCTCCTCCCCTGATGCCTCACTACCCATTGTAAGGATTACGGACTTGCAACCGCCCCGCGCATCCACGCGCGGGGTGCCAACGGACTGCACTCCTTACCTGACGCGCGTAGCGCGCATGCACACCAGGATGGCGTCATCCGATGCTGCGGACTTAGGCTCCGCCACCAATTCACGCCGCACACTACCTGTGCGCGGCGCTTGCACTTGACACGTGCGCCGTGTCAACATTCTTTAGCTGCACAAACAGCTACACCTGCTCGTTGAGCCCTGGACCTATCACAGCTGCCGCAGAGGCCGCGCCCCCGCTCCACCCCTATGGGGGTTGGCTGATCCAGCCTATCATAGGCACATTGGCTGAGCATAGATATATGTTACTCTGTGTTTTCCCTTGCTGTTCCTGCCTTGTTCCTGTCGCTTTGTTCCAGTTTTGATCTTCTGTGTTCCGAACCGGCTTGCTTTGACTACTCCAACCTCTGGCTCCTGATCTTGGCTATCTCTGACTCCTTGCTCCTCTCTAATCCTGAACTCGGCATTGCACCTCGACCACTCTCCAACCCTGACCTCGGCAAAAGTACCTTCTACGCTCCGGATATCTCCTACGTTGAACTCGGCAAGTATAAAGACTACTCTGATCTCTATATCCCTGGCCCGGCTGTCAAGGCAAACCTACACTTCGGACGTGGCCCCCGTGTCTGTGGCTGGTGTTTGTTACTACTCCCATCTCAGTACCGGGGTCTCGTCTTGTTTGTGGTGAGCACAGCGTGACACCCGTATCCATCTCTACTTGCCCCCTGTGTAAGTGAACAAACACTGACCCTGTCACTTTCTAAAAGTGAGACATCCCAGCCACCCGCTGATCTGAGACCAGCCGCATCCTTTTCTGCGCCGTCCGGGCATCATATGCTGCACCTCTGCGGAGGCCGTGACCGCCGTAGTCCTATCTGTTCCTTGCTGCGATTCCTTCTCCGCCTATCCCTGTTGCCTTGGGTGGCCGCAGGCTCAGGCCCGCCCCTTGCGATGTCCCGCACTGGGTCGGCGTTGCCGCATGCAGCCACGGCCCCGCTCCTTCTCATGCTGCGTCCTGTCATCGCTGCGCTCGCTGGTCCGGATCTCTCCACGCCTCCGCCGCTGGAGCCCGCCCTGCTTCTAAAGATGGGTAAAAACACCAAATATACGTTTTCCAACCCTGTTTCCTCCACAATACTCTCCGTGGTGCGATATCCGTAGACGGATTCGGTCCAATCTCTATCTGTGCAGATTTTCCAGCTGAATCCGTGGATGTATCCAATCCGAGCAAATTTTATCCGGAATCTGCCCTTGCGCTCAATCCGCGTGGATTCTACGGGGGAATTCACCTGCATGAGAGCTCCCCATGACAAATCCTCCCCTGTAGCGAAATCCACCTCAAAATCCGTGATCCAATCCATATCCGCACTTTTCCGACAAAATTCTATGCCAAATCCATCTAATCATGCAAAATTCATGCTCCCTGTTGAAAATCATGCTAAATCCACCCCTATACCCCAAAATCCACACTCCCCGTCCATATTCACGCACACTGCTCAATGTACCCACAATCCACACCACTTACTAAATCCGCGACCTCCGTGCCAGCGCCCCAATCCGATGCCATTCGCTGGCAGATCGTCGAAAACAATCCACCAATGGATTCTGGAATTTGCAACCGGCCCACCACACCAGCTATGCGTAAACGCGCCACCCCTCCCTAAACCAACCCGAAAATCCGCAGACCCCAAAAAACCCGCCCAATCCGCGGTGGTTTGCAAAAACCCACAAGATAAGATGCCCCTTTTTCTACCTTCCGCTGTCCACCTCTGTTGCTGCCTCTCCTCCAGGCAACACCTCCTGCCGAAATCCCCACCTCACCGCCGAGCACATGAGCCAGCAGCCACTTGGGACCGCACCGCCGCACTTCCTCCTGCAGCTCCCTCATCCATGCTTCTCCCCTGGCAACCTCCATAATCTCCATTGGGCCCTCCAACTATGTCTTTCTTCCTCCTCGCCATGCAGCCATCTCTCAGGATACCAGGAATCAGGAGCCAGGAAAATGTGACTTCGCTCCAGTAGATCCTAGAAGAAAGAGGAAACTAGGAACCTTCCCCCTTGTGTTAAGTACCCCTCACACTGATGAGACCCAAAAGGTCGAAACAGCTGTCTGGCTGTCGCTTCTCTGCCTTTTGGCTATGATCAAGTGTATGTTCTGTCCTTCCAATGATGGACCTTGTGCATATACACTTGATTCGATGGTCAAAATGGCAGAGAAGCGGATATAATAAGCCTGGGCATTTTTAGTCCGTTGCACCCCAGGGATGGTAAACCTGGCGGGGTTCATTGGTCGAGGCACCTTCGGGTTGTGATGAGCCTGCATCACTAGAGCACCATGTACCTGCACAACTGGATGGCACGGACCCTTATTATTTCCACACTGAGCGTCTGGATGGAGCACGCACAAATTTTTTTGAACCGCCCCTGGCCTTCAGGTCAGGGGCTTCTTTGAGCACTTTTTGCACTGCATTGCACAGAGCACAGAAGCACTCAGCACCATAAATTTTGTTTGTGTTTTTTCACATTTGGTTATTAGTCATGTCTTTCTTTAGAGAGAGTATCCGGTCTGTAATCACCCCTCTCCTCGGAGAGAAAAGATTACGTGGTTTTTGCCCCGAGTGGACAGAAGCTTCTGCCTGGCTTTCTGGCCGAGGAGGGAAAGAGAAAGAGCAGATGGAGTGTTGGGACATTAGGCTTCGGCTGAAGACCCATTGCAACTCGGACCCTTTTGTCTGGCCTTCTGGCCGAGAAGGGAACGAACAAGAAGAGACTAATTCTTTGGATGAAGACTCCATGGAACATGCCAGAAATCTTCTGGGCCCTCGTGGCTGAAGACACAATGGATAGGCCAAGGACTGGACCGACCTTCGGAGAGGACAGTCACAAGTAGGGAGCACCTGGCACCCTCTGTGGACCATGAGGCACGTTTTTTAGAGTGATCACTTTCACTGCCGGGCTTAAAACGTAACCCTTATGTAACCCCTCCCCCGACATCACAGCACCTTAAGGGGAGTGGCCCCTCGGACTGAAGTAATTCCGCCCCTCCTTTAAAAGTCCAGGGCTCTCTGTCTATGCCCAGAGCCACTTCTGATGCCTTAAATACTGTATGTAATTGCATGAGGCAGCTAATCCTGCAGAAACTTCTAGCGAACATCATTTTGAGTCCTGTCTAATTTGCATTTATATACATATTTGTATTTATAGTAGCTCAGTGAATACTGGGCTGGGAACATGTGTCCTGGAAGCATGTCAGCTGTTTCCAAAGATACAGATAAGAAAGCTGTTTGTGAATTGTCTCTTAAGATTCCAGAGAAATGAGCCCTGGGCTCTGGGAACTCTGAAATGTTGCCATTGTTTTCTCAGACGTTTCATAACAAGCCCAAGGAAATTCACATGGATAAACCAGCCTCATTTGCATATCATAGTGGCCTATTTTTCCATTACAGCTATTATTTTATGTTATTGGATCCCAAATGCCTCTTTCATGGATTTTATTTACTGACCCCCTGAATAGAAGGTCAAGTAGAGTAGTAGATACTTTGTTTCCTATAACCAGTCCTATTTTATTGCCATAGCCGTCAATAAATTCGAGGTTTACACTGGGGATGTTTTGACGATGGGGCTCTTTCCCCGATACATTATATCTGTCTCTCTCTGAATTTGCTACATTCTATGACAGGGGAGTGCAATCATTTTTTCATGAGCCCCCCTGCCGGCTGTCCCCCTCTCCTCGCACCCCCCCCCCCCCTGCTTACCTTGGTTCTGACATCCTGGCGCCATGACGTCACATGACCCCGACGCAGCGTTGCCATAGTGACTTGTCACCAGGAGAGTCTGAACCAAGGTAAGGAGAAGTTTACAGAGGCCTTGCAGCTCACCCGGCATTAATTTAAATGCCTTCGGGAAGTGCGCAGGGCCTCTGTAAAACCCGGGCCCCCCACAGCGAATCGGGCCCCTGCCCCCCACTTTGCACACCCCTGTTCTGTGCAAATGTTTATTGAAGCAGTAATTCCTTTCTTTTGTGCTGTGTGCTTCATGACCTAATTCAGGGGTGGCCAACTCCTCAAGGGACACGAACAGGTCAAGTTTTCAGGATATTCCTGCTTCAGCACAGGTGGCTGTGCGGAAGCGGGGACTGATTGAGCCACCTGTGCTGAGGCAAGGACGGATTGAGCACCAGTGCTGAAGTAGGGACTGTTTGAGCCACCTGTGCTGAAGCAGGGATATCTTCAAAAACCTGACCTGTTGGTGGCACTTGAGGACTGGAGGTGGCCGCCCCTGACATATATCATTGGTTGCATGTATCTAGTGGTAGAGGTTTGGTAGCCCTGCTCTGTTTAGGCCCCAGCTGGTACTACCAAGTTTTGTGTGAAACATTCCGTGTGCAGCCAGCCTTTCCAGCACCTGCAATTCCAGGTGAAACGTGCGCGCTCGATCCACTTCTGGTTTTGGTTTCCCGTTTGTTTGTAACGATGGAATAATAGACCAGAGGAAAGTTGGGAGAGGATTTCCCTCCGCAGTCAGTTGGCGGGTATATTTATTCCTGTAATTCTGACACCGGGGAAGTAAATGTACAAGGGGGCAGGAAGGCAGATATATTTAAGCAAACCAAAAGAGAAAATATAATATACTGTATACATATTATATATACAGGGCTGTCGAAAGAAGGGGAAAGCACGGATAGCGGCCCAGGGACAAGCAGCAGTGTGGGTTCAGCCATGCCCTTGTGTCTGCCAAGCCTATCCTTCCAGAAAGCTTCTCCCCCCCAGTCATCAAATGGGCCCCCTTCACACTGAACAGATCTACGCGCTCCCCCCCCTCTTAAATGGTGGCTGTTCCCCTTCCCCAACCAGAACTCATAATCAACCCGCTCAACAACCCGGGGCTCTGGTTCAGACATGGGTCTGCGAGAGCTGTCTGGTGGCATATATATCTTTTATGTAGAGCTTCGCAGCTGTGTATATAAAGGGCCATATCTACGAATGGGGCACAAAGTACCTTCCAGTTCTGGGAAGTATCTTATGCCATAACACCACTCAGTAAATATGTGTAACCTCCTGCGTGATACAATCATTACACTCTCGCTGCCCCCTGGCAGGTTCCTCTCCAATGTGCTATGGGCAGGCGACTGTTGATGGACATAAAAACAGCCAATAACAAAGGCTGTGGAAGAGGTGGGACTAGGAGGGAGAGGAGCCTTTTAAAAAGTGGCAGTCATGATAGCCAGATCTGAACGAGACTGAGTGTTGTCAGACTCAATCAACTCGAGTGATCACAGTACATGTGGCCAGAGGACCAGCGGATCCAAGTCGGGACGTTGCAGAGAGCATCGAGCGCCGTTGCAGGGGACCCTAAACAGCGACAAGTAAAGTGGTACCGAAGCACCTTTTGTGAAGTACTGACCTGCAACACTTTAGTGCTCAGTAGCAGATTTCCCGTTAGGCCCGGCCCTAAGGCAGCAAAAATTGGGGGCGGCAAAAATTTCCGCCCCTATGTGCGTTTTCCGCACTCTCAGGCCTAGCGGGCCCCTTGGTGCGCCCTCCATCTCCTTTGGAATCCCAGCGTCCAATGATACCGCAGACGCCCCAACGTGATGTCACACAGCGTATCACGTGAAATGACGTCATGATGTCGTGTTACCATGGCAACGTGATGCCGTGCGCCGTCACGTTGATGACGTCTGCTGCGTCATTTGACGCTGGGATTCCAAAGGGGATGGAGGGCGGCACCAAGGAGGCGGCAGGACACATGTAAGTGCCGGGGGGCAGGGGATTTTCAAATCCGCCGCTGTTAGTGCACTTAGACCTCCCACGGTGTGCCGGCACCATCACAAGGGCCAATACACCCAGGATTGGGTGGCTCACACTCAAATGACACTAATACACACCTGTGCAGCGTTATTGTTACCTGTAATGTTATACATATGTTGTATGCGGAGTGTAGTGATCCTTTACTGAGGATCAGGGGGTTATTGAGAGTGGACAGTGCGTACATGAAAGCAGTTGTTTCACACACACACACTGAGTCCTTATTTCCCACCGTCTGATCGTAGGCCACGTGTGGAACAGTAAGTGTTCATAAGGAATTAAAAATAGTAGCGCTAACTACTAGCTAGTGTACAAATGTGTAAATAGTGACAGTGCCAAATGATGCAGTGATAACAACAGATAGCGGAAGTATATAAAGTCCTGAACAAAATAAAGTCCAGAAAAAATGATTGAATCCCGCTATCAGAGTCCAAAGAGGGGGTTCCACGTCCCTCCAAAAGTGAAGCAGAAGAAAAGGGTTGATGTCCTCCGGCGCGTAGACTCATCATGGATGAATATGTGGAAGATAGGAGAAAACAACAGTGTAACAATGGTACAAAATTGTACGAGTGTCGGATTATATTGAGGAACACTTACTTAGATCTGATTAGGTGATTAACACCGGGCAGCTTCTAGGGATGTCCTCCTTTGTTCACAGATAACAGCAGATAGAATATTGCTATATTATGAATATATTATGGGGCTTGGAGGTGTTCTTAAGATCCCCAGATAGTGGTTAACCCTTACAAAATAGAAGAAAGATAGCATGGCATAATAACATTTTTTAATAAAAAGATTGGCATAAAAACAAATATGCACTCGTTCTCCTCCACTCCCGTCGTCTGGCAGCACCGGTCCCTCCGAGATGTAACTCTGGATGAGGATTACGTTGCGGTGTAAACCTCATCTTCCACATATAGTATTCATCCATGATGTGCTGAGTCTACGCGCCGGAGGACATCAACCCATTTCTAACTATTCATAAGGGACTGAGGCCCCCACCTCAGCACCAGGTATTTTTCTGTGGCCTAAAAGTTGAGGGGTTACATATGGATCATAATATTTCAAGTACAAATTCCTGCCCCCCATGGAGATTAGAGCCCTTTGTGTTATGCATGAAGCACAGGGAGATAAAGTGACCTGCCCAGAGTCACACAGCCGCTGACCCCAGCACTAATATCGCCACTAGGCCACGAAGGTATCATCATGGAATAGAAATACACAAGTATCTATATCAAGCTCCTAAGATCATATGCTACAAAGCTGTGCGACGGTTGCATTTTAGTTTTCTAGCACCCTTTGTGTTCTCAACCTATTGATTTACTTATGAGTGAGATTGGTGATCTGTCAAGAGGGGGATTTGATGCGTGTAAGTTTGATACCATGGAGGTGATCCCTTCACAGTGAGTTGAGAGATATTAAAGCGGCACCACGTGATATGCTCACTTCTAGTTGTGACGTATTTACAAAGTGCTCTATGGAATCTATGGCCCAGGTACACCAAGCAGTGCAAAGGAAACATGGAGATGTTGCATGCAAGTTGACCAAAAATGTACTAATTTCTGGAGATAACATCTCCATTTCTCCTTGTCACTACTTGATGTATCTGGCCCTACTGTATGTATTCTTTTGACAATTGTTGTTGTTTGGCATTTTTGCTTGTGGATACAACAGCTCTAAAAAGCTCATTTATCAAGTTTTCTTTCATGCCATGCAGCTATTTAGGGCAGTTTATGCCACCTGCGACCCGGAGTTTATTTGACCCAAACAAAGGAGTAAACAATTAGATGCAAAATGTCATGCACCCCAATATAGTGGGGTGTCCCTAATTGCATGACCTCCACCTGTGCTTAACCATTTGTTAGCAGGGAGGTATTGTATTGTATGTCTTTATTTATATAGCGCCAAAAGTGTACTCGGCGCTTCACACAGAATACAGTACGGGGAATTATAATAAAACAATAAGTGCAGCAAAATCAGACAATAGGAAAGGAAATCCCTGAGTGTTGGACAGTAGCCATGAGTGCAGGCTGTTGGGATGCTTGATTTGTGGGGCAAGTTTTAAGGTTAGTCAGTATTAAAATGAGAGGGTTAAAGCAGGGGCTGATTGATCCACCTGTGCTGAAGCAGGGGCTGATTGATCCACCTGTGCTGAAGCAGGGACTGATTGAGCCGCCTGTGCTGAAGCAGGGATATCCTGAAAACCTGACCTGTTGGTGAGTCTATACCCCCCCCCCCCTCTCTCCCCTGGGCTTGTGTGGGGGGTATATGGAGGTAATACAGTAGATCTAGGGGACGGAGAGCTTGGTACACTGAGGCACCACTTGAGCTTTCTTGCGGTCCACAGATGTGAGTGGTGAAACAACACGAAAGGGGGGTGGGCACAGGGGAGAGGAGGTATAGGAACGGGTGGAGGTGGGAGGAGGTAGAAGGCGACAATGTGCCAGGAGTAGGGCTATAGGAAGGTACTGTATGGGCATTGGGGGGAGTAAGGGGGGGCAAAAGGAGGTAATGTGCCAGGGAGAGGGTATAAGGGGGTATGGGTGTGGTCGAGGAGGCAAAAGGGGGTATAATGAGATAATGTGCCTGTTGCAGGATACATGCAACCACACACGTGGGTTCCCTTGATAAGGCTTATTTCTTGAGCCTTAAAACATACAGCACACAAAAACAAAATAGCTTCTCATCAGCAGACAAAAAAGAAAATAGCTTCTTCTTCAGCAGACAAAACAGCTTCTTTTTAGCAGACAAAACAAAATAGCTTCTCTTTAGCAGAAAAAAACAAAATAGTTTCTCTTCAGCTTAGAAAACAAGGCAGCTTCTCTTTTGCATGCAGGACACAGACAGTTCATCACATATGTACTTTGCAACACAGACCTTATAGCAGTAATCTCTTCAGTATTTTCAGTCCTGTCTCCTGACCAGCTAGCTTACATATGTGTGTAGCCTGGGGGTTTTAAACACCTTGATTATGCAGCTGGGGTCAGACTAATTAAGCAGCCCTTCTCCACTGAAAGTTAACCTCGTCACTGCTGCACTGTAAACTTAGACATATGTTTGCCAGGTATATGGCTGGTGACGTTCATTCACCCTGTCACAGTGCCCAAGGAGAAGAGGGGGTTATAAGGAGATAATCGGCCTGGTAGGTTATAAGGAGGTAATGTGCTGGGGAGTATAAGGAAGTAATGGACCTGTGGGGTAGGTATAGGGCATAGAAGGGGTATAGGGAGGTAATGAGCTTAGTACACTGGGGGGAGTTATAGGGAGGTAATTGGATTTGGGGGGATATGGAGGTATGGGCCTGGGGGAGAGGTACAGGGAGATATTTGACCTAGGGAGGCGGGGTATAGGGAGGTAATGGGACTGTGGGCAGGGAGCCACAGGCCCATAAAAGAGAGGCAGGCCAGGTGGGCGGCAGCCGGCAAAGGGGTGGTCCCAAAGACCCAGGGATGGGCCCTGGCCTAAAGAGACGGCAGCCAGCAGAGAGTTGGCCATCAAAGTTATTGACTGGCCAGGCCCGGGACAGCAGTCCCTGATGTCCACCTCCCGTCGGTGGCCCTTCACTAGTTATGGGGTGCGCAAAGTGGGGGGCGCAAGATTTTTCTGGAGGGGGGGCATGGCAGCTGCAGAGGCCCCGCGCTCTTCCCTGCGGCATTTAAATGAAGTGCCGGGGGATCGCGTGAGGCTTCTGCAGTGTCTTTTACCTTGTCCGGCGACGCATTGCCATGGCAACGTGGCATCAAATGACGCCGCTGGGTCATGTGACGTGTCGCCATGGCAACGCATGTCAAATGACGCCGCAGGTCACGTCATATGACCCAGATAGGTGCCATTACAGGGTGTGTAGTGCATGATACCTGCTGGCAACAGGAGGGCTGAGTCGTCCACCAATGTTAGTGGGGACACAGGAACAGGCGTCTGGGGTTCGTACCCCAGATATCTCTTTAGCAGTGCAGCACCTCCATCTGCCATAGGCTCCAGGAACTGAAGGTGATTTCCCACGGTAGAACTATTACCTCTCCCCCCAGTAAGGTCACGCACCAGGCAGGAGGTATATAACAGGAACAGTTTATTCACTCTGTACGGCACAGTTGCACAACAGTCTTCTGCCGGGTGCAGTACTCTCAGCTCTCACTGAATGATGGTCCCTGGACTGTCACTACAGGCCAAGGTCACCCGCAGCCGTCCTAGCTCTTCCCCACCTCCCTAGCAGAGGCAGAGGTATGGTCCACACTCACTCTCCCCCAGAGGGAAGAGCACATGGGAAGACCCGAATCTCAGACTCCAAGTTGTGTGACCTGCCTTCCTCAGAGGGAAAGAGCAACTTCTAACTTTAGGGCGGTCCTGCCTTTAAGTACAGTCAGAAGACGGGCACCCCGTTGTCCCAGCTACAACAGGATGTACCACCCTCTCCTGTCCCTCAAGTGCAGCACCAAAAGGGAGGGGGAAACCCCCATACCAACTACTGGCAACCTGATTGTACCAGGGTTTACTGCCAGCCCAATGGCAGAATAGTAGCCATCAGGTGACCTGGCTACAATACTTTTATGCATTTTTTATTTGAAGGGAAATTCAATTTGATGGTGTACCCGGCAATACAACTGAAAATTATGATCACGAGTCTGCAGTCTCTTGGCAGGTTGTATATCAATTAGCAAACTACCCCTGGTGACATCACGACACAGTCTTAGCCCCTTTGATGATGCCAGAAGAGCCTGCTACACATTACATTGCAGGTTCATTTGGCAGCGCAGAGGTTAAAAGGAGGCCCAAGAAGAATCACGGTTAATTTTTAAAGAGTCATCCTGTTCTCCTTCATGTAAGTAAAATTACCTTTCACAAGCACACATTTCCATAGCAACCGCGGAGAGAAGGGGGAATTTGCAATGGTTAATGCAGGGCTTGCGTCAGAGAGGTGCAAATTCTGTGAGGCGTCATACAGTAGTTCATATAACAGATGTGAAGCAGTGAGCCTGAGTCATACAGTAACTACGACTTTGTGCAGCTGTGCTACAGTATACATTGCACATTTCCACGGCTTCATACAGACCCCATCAGCTGTCCTGGTGTGGTTAGAAGTGGTGGATTCTCACAGGGAGTTCTCCACCGCACTCGAGCTGTAGAACGATATTCAGGTGGACTCCAAAATACAAATGTTACCAGATTTACCTTGTTTCTGGAGAAGGTATAATCCGTGGAGACCTGTGGGGTGGTGGGGGGAGGGTCCGTATCGGTGTTAATCCCTGGTGCCAGGGGATGCCGCGGTTGCATTCCCACAGCTTTCCTCAGCATTAAATCCGGCTACATCTGTAACTCACTAAGGTCCTGACTCACTCTCTCACTTCACTACACCTTGTCACTGTCTCAGATGTGTCAACTCTTAAAGAAGCTGTACCTTCATTTCAGCTCTGGGGACACCCTGCTCCCTGAGATACTTACCTCTAACGGTACCTCTAACGGTGCTGCCGGTATCTCATATCTGTTTGAAGGCCACGTGCCATGCCCCAAGAAGTGAAGCTGCTTTACTAATTATCTGCTATTATCACTTATGTGTAATTAGTCTCACAATTTTTTTTTTTTTAGCATGGGCCTTGAATTGAGTCTCACATTTTGTATTAAAATGTGAGGTGTTTTTTGTCCCAACCCCCCAAATTTCACTGATTTATATCCTAGGAAGTTGGCATCCCGACTATCTCTCTCACCATCTGTCTTCCCTAGTTAGGATGTAGCTGCCTCATCAGGTGCCTGTGAGTTATGTTCTCTTGATCACATGTTCCTGCATACTTAACAACTACACCTATTTAGCAGGAACTGCACCTGTTTTGGGGGCTCTTGTACCTTTTGAAGACCAGCTATCTCTATCGGACCTATTTCCACCAGTGGGCGAGGGCAGGGGCGTGCTCCACTGAGTCTCCTCCACCCATTGGACAAAGCTCGGATGTTTCAGTTAATTGGTGCAGCTGGTAACTAATTCATAGTTGCATAGTTACATAGTAGATGAGGTTAAAAAAAGACATGCGTTCATCAAGTTCAACCTATGTTAAATTTGGACAACAGATACGTTATCCTAGATCTATACTTACAGTATATTGATCCAGAGGAAGGCAAACAAAAAACCCCAGTGACATATCATCCAATGATATCTCATAACGGGAAAAATAAACTCCTTCTTGACTCCAAATAATGGCAATCGGATTAATCCCTGGATCAATATCCTTCCCATGTTTACTTATTTGGTATATCCCTGTATACCCATTCTTTCTGAAAAGATGTCCATTATAAGATGTGAATTCCATAGAACCAAAACAATATATATATATATATATATATATATATATATATATATATATATATATATATATATATATATATATATATATATATATATATATATACAGTGTTCGACAAACCTATACATTTGCTCGCCCCGGGCGAGTGGATTTAACGTCGTGGCGAGCTCATATTAGCCCAAGCAGCACACGTTTGGTACTAGGTGGCGAGTAGATTTTTTTGTGTGGCGAGTAGATTTTTTGGTGATTTGTCGACCACTGTATATATATATATATATATATATATATATATATATATATATATATAGGGATTTTATCATGTACTTTGTGTACGTATAAGAGAATATACAAATAAATAAATATCATATAAACTTTATGGGCCATATTTGCTAAGTGGTGCTATATCAGAAGACATGTTCTGGTGTTGGACAAACATAACATCACTTGGCAAATATGTGTGTTATATGTTATAGTTCCTGCATAGCTTAGGAGTCCTCCTCTTGATCTAACCATGTATTGGAAGGTCCTTTGCTGTAATGTGACAAGAAGCTGGATTTCTCTCCAGCCTCGGTTTCTTTTCGATTATCTTCTGCAGGTACAGCAAGTACTGAGAACACGTGCTTAAACCCTGGGAGACTGACCTTTCGGGAGACTCCCATCTGCATCTCTGGAAGAGTTTCCGATGTTCCTTTGTAATGGTTTAGAAACACGGGTAGGGGGGGTTCAAATCCCAGTGTCAACTCCCAATGATCTTGAGCAAGTCACTTGTGTGGACAAGGGCTGTGCCTGTCAAATTGTATTTACATCACTGTGTACCCATATAATCGTGAAGTTCCATTGGGGGAAAGCAATGAAATGAAGTTACTATTATACTATTGGAAGTCAACCACATAACATACCACTTTTACATGCACTGATACAAAAGGTAGGGTGGTCCTGCCCCAAAGAACTCGCAATCTACACGTTTCAAAGTATAGCGTCATAGTTGTTCTTCTGATCCTTTGCGATATCTGTTTCCAGCTGTCCACAGCTGGTTATACAGCGCATAGCCGTCTCTACACATTGCAAAGCAGGAAGAGTGTAACTATTTTTAGCCCGGCAGCCTCTCATTCCGTAGAAGGCATCCTCGCTGAATTCTAATATGCACAAGAAGGGCTGGGGACCAGGAGGAGGAGAGGAAGTGATGGAACACATGAAGCCAGAGAGAAGGCCCGCACTGAACATTCTGCCTCGGGTTACTATGGCAACACTGGCTAGTGATTTGTCAGGTATAGGAGAAGCACAGAGGATGCTCGCTTTATATCAACGTAAACACAGCAGACAGAATGAGTTGGTTTGTACGAGCAATCGCTCCAACACTATTTTCAGCATAAACACCGGATAACTGAGCACTTTGTGAAGACGTTTCAAGTTTCAGTTTAGCGGTCGCCTCTACTGACCATAAAATATAAATGTTTTCTTTGGGTTTACCGTTGTGAAATCCTCGAGCTTCTGCATTAAACGCTGCAGTTGCATTCTGGAAACATCCTTAATTGAAAAGGCGCCGCCCCAGAGAAATTACAATGGCCGCTGCCATATACACTCATTATAGCAGCAATCCGAGACGCCATTTTGTTGGGGGGTTGGGTGGGTTGCCTGGTTGGAGTTGTAATGACCTAGACTGGGGGGTTCCTCGTGGGGCTCGGCTCCCGCGTCAGGACGCACTATAATGCGATGTGTTCCACGCGCCTCTGGCAGTGAAGGGGTGTTGGTGTCGCACAGACAACCTTCTGCGTTCAACTCGAGACTCTGCCACTTCTACTCTCTCTGATTCATTACAGACACATCAATGCAGGGCCGCGCAGGGATTGAAATATAGATGTATTGTTGTAATAAATGGGTTTTAAATATTATGGCTGCCGTATTTAGCCCTGCCGACAGATAAGGCCCCACACCACTCATACGGCTGGGGGAGGGCCGGAGGAATCATGTGGTGGGCCGGATTTGGCCCGCGGGTCGTATATTTCCCACCCCTGCTGTAATTAAAGCATAGAACAAGCATGGCAGCTCACCTGAGTTTATACGGCCTAGTTACAAGTGATCCCCTGCTGCTCAGAATGCAGAATGGCACTCAAGGACACTGCTGTTTCTCCCAGGGAGGGAACCGAACTGTTACTAGGCCTGGGTGCACTGGGAATATTTTGATCGCTCTGCGTGGCTATTTCCTTTCCTAATGACATAATTTTCTTCACGCTTAGCAGTCCGGATACATTTAGAAGATAATGATGTGGATAATATGTAGGCTCACAGGCCTGAGCATACAGTACAGCAGGGTTCTCGCACACGCTGCAGAGAAGTCAGCCACACTTCATGCAAGTAGCAAAACTGGCGTTACCCAATCCGATTTGGGGAGCTTCATAGAAAGCCTTTACCCCCCCTTAATAAATATGCTTTGCGATCCTAGCTAGCTCACCGGAAAACAAGATTTGGGGAGAGTTTAACAATCTAATTGGCCTTTTAACAAATGCACCGTGTTTCAAGCCAAATATCTAACAGCTTTATGTGCCTTCGGAAAATTAATTACAAATTGTCTTTCTTTGGGAGAGTGTCAGTCAAATATTTCCTCTAACCCAGGGGCGCTCAAACCACCCCCCCCCCCAAACAGGTGCGGGTATATGCTTTAGCACAGGTGGCTCAATTAGTTCCTGATTCAGGTGTGCTGGTGCTGGGATATCCTGAAAACCTGACCTGTTCGGGGAGGGGGCTTGAGGACTGGAGTTGAGCCCCCCTGCTCTAACCTTACACTAACCAGTCTTTATCGGAGAGTCAGTCAAGATAAATCGGTAGGAAGGGATAGGGATGGTGGGGGGGGGTGTCTCTTGCTTGCGCTAACTCTTTTTGAACACGCAGTAAACTCGCACAAAACTGAGTAGTCGGAGGAAATCAAACTCCTCCCATGTTTCATCCCACCATGTTACAAAATTGCATGAAAATGAATACAAAATACTTGTACTGTAGATGTTTGGTAAATAAATGAATTTTAGTAAATAAAAAAAGTAAATCCCCCAGATGTTACCCCCTTAAAAGTGTCACTGCCATTCGAACACTCTGGTCCTGTTGCCTTATGGGTAATTTACCTGCTGCTGTTATCACCATTGTTCGGGCTTGATTTCCCCTGTATTTGAAGTTAGTAAACCGTTGCATACACTGTTGACACTTTATTAAAAAAAAAAAAAAAATTACAGTATACATACAGAAATGCCTCATTAATATAACAATGGCCTTTTTCTTGTACAGCGTACATAGCATTCTCCCTGTCCCAGGGAGCTTACAATCACATTATTTTTTTGCGAGATAAAGTGACTGGCTCAAAGTCACAAGGAGCTGACAGAGGGATTTAAACCAGGCTCCCAGACCCCAAACTCAGTGTCACTGCTTCTCAGAGTCAGGGCCTTTACTCACTGAGCCACTCCTTCTACACTAAACAGATGCGTTTTATTTCCCAGAGTTCCTAGTGATTTATATACTTCCCAAACACTCATCTATTCAAGTGGAGAGACATCCGGGAACACACTTGAGATTCCAGGGGAATAGGCCAATTTCATACACAGCTCTAGTCTTGAACTTTTTTTTTTTCCACTTCATAGAGAGTGCGAGGCCTCCTCCTCCCTATCAAATTTGGATTTGAAATCCTAACTTTGAATAACACAATTACAACAGCCATGGACACATCTATATGGTGTTTATTGGGAAACTTTAAATAAATGAGGAGGAAATGCAGTGGTTCCAATGATAAGGGCAGAATTATAAGGCACTGGTGGTGCTTTAAAAAGCATAGGATGCTGATATGACCTCTCTAAGGGCCTCATGCAGAGAGCAGCGCAAAAAGTGAAAGCGGCATTAATTGGCGGATTCTGCCTTCAGAAAGGCAGAAACCGGCAAGTTTAAAAAAAAGCGCCATTTTTTTTTTTTCCCCTTCAAATTCGCCGCGCGTCTGGAGAGTTTAAATTCTCTCCAGTTTTTTTCTCTGCCGTATGCAGAGAGCCGCGATCGCCATCTAGTGGCTGTTCGCGGCAAAAAAATGGCGCGATTTTCAACATTTTCCCTCTCCACCAAGCAGCTGGCGCTCCGCGGCCGGTGGAGAGGGGAAAAAAAAAACGCGATTTTTTCCCCAGTAGTTTCAACAGCGCTAATAGCGCTGGTTGAAACTCTCCATATGCAGAAAGGCAGTTTTCTGCCCTTTCTGCATATGGACATAAAAACTCTCCAAAAAAGGTAAAATTTTTCCCCCTCTCCAATTCTGCATAGCGCTGCTCTCTGCATGAGGCCCTACGTCATTAAAATTACTTTCACTTGACCAGTGCTTTTTATTATCTCTTTATCTTGATAAGATTTTTTGTCTTAGCACTAGGGTGACCAGATTTTGAAAATGAAAAACCAGGACACATTTTTTTATTTATTTTTTATATATAACAGTTTATTTATTGTACAGGCATACCCCGCTTTAAGTACACTCACTTTAAGTACACTCGCGAGTAAGTACATATCGCCCAATAGGCAAACGGCAGCTCACGCATGCGCCTGTCAGCACGTCCTGAACAGCAATACCGGCTCCCTACCTGTACCAAAGCTGTGCACAAGCGGGGAAACTATAGAGCCTGTTACAAATGCGTTATTTACATCAGTTATGCACGTATATGATGATTGCAGTACAGTACATGCATCGATAAGTGGGGAAAAGGTAGTGCTTCACTTTAAGTACATTTTCGCTTTACATACATGCTCCGGTCCCATTGCGTATGTTAATGCGGGGTATGCCTGTAGTACACTTATACTTTACTACCATTAGAGAGAGAGAGTGTGTGTGTGTGTGTGTGTGTGTGTGTGTGTGTGTGTGTGTGTGTGTGTGTGTGTGTGTGTGTGTGTGTGTGTGTGTGTGTGTGTGTGTGTGATCTTACCTGATCCGCAGTCCCTCAAGGTACTATACTGGATGGAAGGTGTTCCCTACCTGTCTTCCTATGTCTCCCGCGTGAAACTTGAGTCAGATCTGGAAGAAAGCAGGGTAGGTTACTTCAGTGTAGGTATACGGCAGTTAAGATAAGACAGAGGGGGAGGGAGACAGGGAGGGAGAGGGAGGGAGGGCGAGGGAGGGAAACAGGGAGGGTGAGGGAGGGAGACAGGGAGGGTGATGGAGGGAGACAGGGAGGTTGAGGGAGGGAGACAGGGAGGGTGAGGGAGACAGGGTGAGACAGGGTGGGAGGGAGGGAGACATGGTGAGACAGGGAGGGAGGGGGTGAGGGAGGGGGTGAGACAGGGAGACGGAGGGAGGGAGACAGGGAGGGTGAGGGAGTGAGACAGGGAGGGTGAGGGAGGGAGACAGGGAGGGAGACAGGGAGGGAGACAGGGAGGGTGAGGGAGACAAATTAAAACTAAGCAGCCAATGTGGACCTGACTTACTGCACTCTAAGTTCATAAGACTTAGTCCCGAGCCATTGGCAAACCAATTGCTTCCCTAGTCAACTCTACTCTGTTTGCAGGCCATATCCCTAAGACCTGGAAAACTGCCAGAGTTGTCCCAATCTTCAAAAGTGGGGACAAAAACACTGTCTCAAACTACAGGCCAATCTCTCTTCTCCCAATACTATCCAAAGTCATGGAAAAATGTGTTCACTCCCAATTAAGCGATTAGTATACCAAGACAAATTTCCCTAGCCAATTCCAATCTGGCTTTCGCCCCAAACACTCCATGGTAACTACCCTTCTAAAAGTTTGCAATGATATCCAGTGTGGAATGGAAATGGGACAACTCACTGGTACAATATTCCTAGATTTTGCAAAGGCTTTTGATACTGTTGATCATGTTATCCTGCTTAACAAACTCCAGAGCTCTGGAATAGGGAAGCTTGCTTTAAACTGGTTTCATTCCTACCTATCAGGTAGATCCCATCATGTGTCTATCTCAGGCTCTAACTCCAACCCCCTGGATATCACCTGTGGTGTCCTGCTAGGCTCTGTTCTGGGGCCACTACTCTTCTAAGTGTTCACCAATGATCTTCCTACAGCTTGCAAGGGAGCTTCAATACACATGTATGCAGATGACACAATCTTATACGCACCCAGTCTTAGCCTCTCCGACCTTGAACACATACTTCAATCTGACTTTTTGAGACTTGGAAATTGGATTTCCCAAAACAAACTGTTTTTAAACACTGACAAGACTGTAACAATGGTATTTGGGACCAAGGCTACATATTCAAATCTTCCAATGACTGAGCTCCAGATCAGAACCAATGCTAACACCACCCTAACTCCTGTTACTAGTTTTAAATACTTGGACATATGGTTTGACTCCCATTTAACATTTGGGATGTACATTGATACCCTGACATCCAAAACCTATGCCAAACTAGGTGTACTTTATAAGAAAACATCCTCACTAAGTCTGCTGGTCAGAAAGCGTATCGTACAGCAGTTGCTAATGCCAATTATCGACTATGGGGACATAGTATACGGCTCGGCACCCCAAACCCACCTTAGTAAACTTGATTCTCTCTACAATTCAATATGCCGTTTTGTTATCCAATGCAACTACAACACATTTCACTGAGAAATGCTCAAGGAACTAGATTGGTCATCACTTGAGTCTAGGCGCAAAGTTCATCTTTCCTGTCTTGCCTTCAAATACTTTTTGGGCAAGCTACCCGTCTACCTGAACAAGCTCCTCACCCCTACCACATGCAGCACCTATCATCTGAGATCTGACTCCAAAAGACTGTTCATGGTCCCAAGGTTCAGCAAAGTATCTGTCCGCTCCTTCTTCTCTTACCGTGCACCCCAAAACTGGAACAATCTACCGGAGACTCTCACATCCACCACCAGTCTAAGTTCTTTCAAAACTAAAGCTGTCTCGCATTTTAATCTGGTCTGTAACTGTTACATACGCCCATAATATATATTATCTTTAACTGTGCATGCAATGTCTTGTATATAATATATACCCTGCTCATTATGTAACTATTTATTTGTAACCATGCATTATTTGTCATCATAACTCTGTGCCCAGGACATACTTGAAAATGATGGGTAACTCTCAATGTATTATTTCCTGGTAAAACATTTTATAAATTAAATAAATAGCCTTTAAATAGCGGCCGCCATGATAGAGGAGGTCAGATCTGCATGAGCCTGAATGTTGTCAGGCTCGATCGAGAGTTGCCCGAGTGATCACGTGATGATAGGACCAGCGGAGCCAAGTTGGGAAGTTGCATTGAGCATCGAGCGCCATCGGAGGAGACGCTCAACGGCTGCAATTACATTGGTACTGAAGCACCTTTTGTGAAGTACTGGCCTGCAACACTTTGGTGCACTAAGAGCTCTCACGGTGTCCTGGCACCATCACAAAGCCAATATACCCAGGATTGGGTGGCTCACTCTCAACTGACAGTAATACACACCTGCACAGCGTTACTGATTTGTAATATTATATGTATGTTGTATGCGGAGTGTAGTGAACATTTGCTGAGGATCTTGGGGTTATTGAGTGTGGACAGTGCGTATATAAAAGCAGTTGTACCACACACACACTGAGTCCTTATTTCCCGCTGTCTGACCGTAGTCCACGTGTGGCTTATTAAGTATCCAGAAAGGGACTCAAGCCCCCACCTCAGCACCAGGTATAAGTCTGAGGCCTAAAAGTAAGAGGGGTTACATAAAGAATAACAAAACCACAAAAAAACACACAGAGCCGCGTCTCTGAAAGTAACGTGCAATAATCAGACATTGCAGATATTGATACTACATTTAAAGTCTGATACAGTGGAGCAAGCGAGACTGCTAGATTATACAGTACCATGAGATCATTCATAAGTTAGTCTTCGTGCACTAGCCTGAGAGCTCGTCTTTCTGGGAAGAACCCTTTCGGACTGAACAGACACAATCATAAACACCAGGGCCTAGAGCCCTCTTTTCTCTTGTGGGAATGGAATGGATTCCATTTTAGAACATGTACATCAGGAATTATGGGGGGGGGGTTTGTTTGTTTTTTTTTAGATGAATGCTTTCGACTCTTGTACCTCCAGTATGCTTTGAAGTGGGATTGGTGTTCTAAGGACATAATTCTGGGGTGAGGTAATTAGAGCTTTCAATAGTAATTTCAAACAGTTGTCTCACCAAATCGTCCCTGTGGGAACAATACAGAAGTGTATATTGGTGTAACAAAAAGGAAATAAGAGAACCCGTAAGCAGAGTCGGATACAATATCTGGTCATTTGAATGGACCTAAATATGTCTTCTACCACCAAATGGTGTGTTATAGCAGCGGTGCGCAAACTGGGGGGCGCGAGATTTTTCGGGGGGGGGGGGGGCGTCGGCAGTTGCAGAGGTCCCGCGCTCTCCCCCCAGACATTTAAATGAAATGCCGGGGGACCGCGCGAGGCCTCTGCAACCTCTACTAACCAAGTTTCAGCCGACTCCAGGACGCGTTACTATGGCAACACTGCCTCAAATTACGCCGCGGGGTCATGTGACGTCACGGTTGCCACAGTAACGTGACAGCACATGACGCCGTGGGTCACGTGACGTGAGGTAAGGAGGGGGGCGCACCAAGGAGGAGAGCAGGCACTGGGGGACGCAGCAAAAAAAGTTTGCGCGCCCCTGTGTTATACTGTAGGACAACACTGGTTAGTAAATATGGGCCAAAATTCCAAAGGTCAAAGTTAACATGGCAGAAGTATTACTGAACCAGGGCACAATGAGAATCAAGTCTAGAACACAGCCACACCAGGACAGGGTGGCAAAGAATGGGGTGAGGCGGCAGAACAGCTTATAGAGATAAAATAGAAAAATCTAGATCAGGGGTGGCCTACTCTAGTCCTCAACAGCCACCAACAGGTCAGGTTTTCAGGATCTCCCTGCTGCAGCACAGCTGACTCAATCAGTGGCTCAGTTGAAAACCACCCCTGATCAACAACCTACATTTTAATGAGGCAAATACATGTATTTCTGGTGGATAAACAGAGTAAAAATACTTCCTAAATCCAATTGTAGAAGTATCCAAGCATTGAAATGAGTGAGGTTTGAGTTATCTAGACCCAAATAAAAATCAGAGTGAGACTGCATTGAAGTCTTTGGGACAATTGACCCCCGGAAAGAGTGAGGCTGCCCCCCAGGGAATGAACTAACAGAGACAGTTCGCTCTAACGAACCCAAATGTTGAGATGTTGACATGTGCACGGCTGTTTTTATACTATTTACAAGAGTATGTTTCAATGAACTACAGTATGGGTTTGGAACACATTGATTATACCCCACATCAAATCATCCAACAGAAACTACAGATGTGAGAACTTATTCACTTTGTTTCCAGTATTTGTAAAGAAATAAGCTATTTATTTTTATTTATTTATATGAATATTTGCTACATTCGCGCAAAATCTGCCAGCATATTCACTAATATTTGTCAACCATTACTGTGAAATACTCATAAATATGGCAATATTTCCATTTAAATCTGCTCTCAATGCAACTTTGACAAACGTGAAACTGGTATAGAGATGTGGGGTCTAATTGCGTTCTTTTTCAGAATGTACAGTATCTATCGTGTGGTTGAAAATGACAACCCGGGTTTCAAAATAACCTATAATTTAGCACATCATGCAAGTGTAACCAGAACTGTTCAGAACAAAAGATTTAGCAAAGAAGCACAGTCACATTATTAAAGAGAGAAGTATACTGTACATGGTGTTAACCTTCTGATTTAATACTGACTAACCTTCAAACTTGCCCCACAAATCAAGCATCCCAACAGCCTGCACTCCTGGCTACTGTCCCACACCCACAGTCACTCCTACCAACCACTGTGCCCAAGCACTGCCATCTACAGCACTTATTCCCTCCCCTGCTGTCTCTGTAACTCTCCCAACATACCACTTAGATTGTAAGCTCTCCGGGGCAGGGATTTCCTTTCCTATTGTCTGACTTTGCTGCGCTTATTGTATTATTATAATTCCCTGTACTGTATTCTGTGTGAAGCGCTGAGTACAGGCAGTCCTCGTTTTACAACGCTTCGTTTTACAACGAATGGCTTATCCAACGCTATGCAATGCATACCTATATTCATTTTTACAACGCCAAAACAGCTTATCCTACGCTCTTATGACACTTTGCAACGTTGTTTACGTGTATGTGTGTATATATTTATACACACATACACACAAAAAACGTTGCAAGGCGTCGTAAGAGCGTATATATATATATATATAATATTATACTATATAATATGATATTATACTATATAATATATTATTTATTATGTTATATTATATATATAATACAGTATATACTGTACATTATATAATTGATGTGTGTGCTACATATCTTATTGCCTGCATAAAATATTTGGTGTATTTTAGTGTTAACAATGCCTTTAGGAACGGAACCTTTTATTTAAAGAGTGTTCCTATGGGAAAACGTGTTTCGCTTTACAACGTTTTGCTATCCAACGCCATTTTGAGTAACGCATTGTCAGATAACCGAGGACTGCCTGTACACTTTTGGCGCTATATAAATAAAGATATACATGCATATTGTCAGGCCCATGACTCCAACACTGAGGCTGCAGCAGCAGCATTAACAATAAGCCAAATAAAAAGCTGGATACCTGCACAGCTCTGAGCTCTGCAGGCAAACCTCCCCAGGCTACTTCTCTTTGGACCTGTTCATAATCAGACCCTTTGGCTTCCTTTAAAGCGGACTGTTTCCTAGTTTCCAGAGTAATACAGTCAACCATATTGTTCCAGTATTTCTGTCTCTCTGATTCGTCAATCCATGTACCCTGACTTGGCTAATTCTTGACCTGTCCAGTTTGCATCCTGCCCTGACCTTGACTTGTTTTTTCACTGGTTGGCCTTACCCTCTGTGTCCTGCCTCTGGTCCAATCCTGTTTTTGAGGGTCTCCTCCAGTTACCGGATCCCCCTGTACTGATTTTGATACAACCCTATTCTGGTGCCTATCATATACTTTGATTCCTTCAGTAACAGAAACTATTCAGCTGGTGATATGAAAGTAGTACGTTAAGACATTTGCTTAGAGAATATTTTAGTCCATAGTGGCGTTGTAAGAGACATGTGCAGAGATACAACCAGGGAGACATATTTGGGGAAAATAAGCCATGGCTTTTATTCAGTCCGTAGCTTTAAGCAATACAGTTTAAGGAAGCACACAAATAAACAAACAGCCTATCCCTGTGTAAGGGCTAACTCACTCTCCCAGTCCCTATCTGCAGAGCTGGGAGGATAGGCCTCTTATCAACCTATGACCGCAAAGTCCAAAGAAGTACCTGTAAGCAGGGAGCTTTATGTCTGTCTCTGGGTTGTGTCCATTTGGGGGGAGGGGAGGCACCCTCTGGCGGGTTCCAGGGTACACTGTGCCCTGGGATAGAGGGTCTGGTTTCAGGGGGTCTTGTCAGCAGCACAGTCATTCTGTGCTCAAGACAACTGTTCCTGTGAGTCTCTTCTGGCAACGCAGTCTCTCTGTGCTCTAGAAATGTTTCCTGCAGTTTTTGCAGGAGGCTTTTCTACCTGTCTGATGAGCCAGGTGGAGACGGGTGTAGCCAGGTACCCCCTGGGCTACTAATTTCCCTGCCTCACACATAAGCCCTGGTACCACAGCAGGCAGTGTTAGTGTTACATCTATGCCCTGCTACAGTAAACAGCTCCCTAGAGTGACAGGGGTGTGTGCCTAAGGCCTGTGTAATGCCCACACCGGGGCTTAGACCTGGGACCCTCCCCTGGTAACAAAAAGGAGCTGCAGCCCAAATTCAGTGTTCTCTGTCTCTCTCACTCCTCAGTGAGACAGGTGTGTTCTAACCTTCCCCTCTGGGGGGAGGGGGGGAGGGGAGAGGTGTGTTATTCTATCCTGCACCAGGGACCTGGTTTCAGGCCTTACCTCCTGCAGGGGAGTGGAAGCTTCTACCCCATACTTCACCAGGGAGTGTGGGAGTCAAGGAGAGACTCTTGGGGCCTCAAGCTCCAGGAGTTTGCTCCAGGGACCACAGAAGAAGATAGTGTGGTCTGTATGATGTCAGTGTGCTGTATGCGATGCTGTGCTGGGAAGAATGAAGACCCTAGTTATGTTTTACTCCTGCCTAAGGCTGCAGTCTTTCATGGGGAGGGAGAGTTTTTTCCTGCAGGGACTGACCCTATCTCTGACAGGCCCTGTTGGAATGGAGGCTCTGCACCAAAGATGAGAACTACAGATCCAAAAGCCTGTCCTGTCTATCACCACTAACACCAGCATACACTCAGTATCCTGTAAGCAGGTGAGCAGCACTATGCCGGTAAGCAGAACCGAATCTCCCTTAGGGTTGGAGGAAAAGGAGTTACACAGGTTAATTTTCTGCAGCTGCAATTAACCAGTGCCCTGCTGGACTCCTCAGACCAATACAGGCTTTCTATTGAAGCCCTTTTAGACAGAGGATAAGGCCCTATTACAGGGGCCTATTTAACAAGGTCTAGGAAAATGTCCTCAGTGGATCAATCATGTTACCTCTCTATTGTGAGTAACTGTGCCATCATTTAAAAATCTTGTGTGGCATAAGATATGATTGTTCATGTTACTCATCATTGGGATTCGATGGTCCAGCCTTTGTTTTCTCATTCTGATCCCTGTGCATTTTGATTGGTCATAGTCATAATCATAGAAGAAATTCCCAACCCTTTCGAAATTCGAGAGGCTTTGTATGGAGGGCTGCTACAGGAGGGGTTTGATCTCGGGAATATATATACGGGGACGGCATCTCACACAACATCCCAACCTCACAATTATATGCGGAAATGGGCTGAAGACCTTGATATAGAAATAGATAACGACGACTGGAGGGATATCTGGGAATCGGCAGCTAAAACATCAATTTGTACAGTCACAAAAGAAAAAAAATATACTGCACCGACACACTTTATTCGAGCAAATACCCAGTATGTACCTGGCAGATACCTGGAATGCGCCGCTCCTCACCTCTGACAAGCCCCGTTGCGTTTGCCTTCCCAGCCTGGGTTCATGCCTGGCTGACGGGCGGCTGATCTGTTAAATGATAATGATTAGGATTTAATAGGCTGCAATGCTTCGCGTGTCTACCAGATGGCATAAATTCATGAATTGTAATGCAGTATATATATATATATACTGTGCAGTATTGCAGCCAGCGGGAATAAAATGCTTCAATCCCTGCCTGGAAAATAACGCAATGCACTCGGGCAGAAAACAGTCACAAACCTCAATACACCCGGGTATACCCGAATTCGTGGGACTAGCCGAGCTCGAATAAAATGTGTCGCCAGTGTATATAAAATTCTATTTCAATGGTACCTAACCCCGAGTAGGCTGAGCCAGATCTTCCCAGGAACACCTGATCTTTGCTGGAGAGGATGTGGTATGAGAGGGGACATGGTCCACATTTGATGGGATTGCCCACGCATTCCGAAATTCTGGACCGTGATTCACGATCTGATATTTGAAAGCACAGGGTTCCGGTGGACCCATTGACCTACTTATTAGCCAAACCAGTAGAGTCTGTAGACTCTGGTAGGCAAACTAATCTCATGTATATTCACAGTGGCCCGCTGCTCTATAACGGCTGCGTGGAAAGAGATAAACCCCCCCTCTAGACGTGCAGTTATCCAAAGAATTAACAATGTCAAATTGATGGAAAGACTGTTGGCTCAACTAAACCACTCACTAGACAAATTTGACAAGATTTGAGACCCATGGACCCTAGACTATTAGAATAGAGAATTTAAATAAATTATCTCTAATATCCTGATCTAGCAGGTAGATTGGTTGTGTCCTACTTCCCAACCACCACCCCCCCCCCCTCTCTTGTTTCCCTCTTCCTTCTCTCTCCTCTTCTTCTCTTTTCTTTCTCGATTTTACCTATCTCATAGGTATAATAAACACACTACTTGAGAATTATCCACAAGGCTTTTATTGCACAGTCACTGTTATAAAACCACCAAACTTTTATTCTATTAAGTGCTTTTCTGTGTTTTGTATGGAATGACTTTGTGGTATGTGAAGTTTATTGCTCAAAGTGTTGTTATTGTATTTTGCATAAAAAAGGTTGAGAAAAAATAAATAAATAAACATTATAGCATTTGCATTTGGTAGCACCAGTCTATGATTCTTTGCTTACACAGGGATAAGCTGCAGAGTTTATGTGTGTGTTTTATTACTCCCTGTGCAGAATGAGATCTGGTTGATAGCAGAATGCAGTAGACTGGAGTTCTGTCACTCTGTCTCCATTGATGATCTGTAAACCTGCTCAGGGATAATGTCCTACATTGCCAGCATTAGATTCCCCCCACTCTGCACGGAAGCGCTAGACACGACGGTGCCAGTGTCTGAGCCTCATGCTCAATGCGAGACTCTGGACACGGCTGTTGATCACCTCTGCCTCTTGGTAATAAGAGTGGCTGCATCTTATTTTAAGCTGTGTACGTCTCCCACAGTGCACAGCCCGTCTTTGTTAACTTTACTTACAACTCCAACAAACACAAAGCTACCTGACATTGTGCTAAACCAACAATGTATAGTTATGAATGGAACCTTTCACGCTTACGTCAAAATGAAGAGTTTGCAGCCCAGGTTCGGTCTATTGTCTATTGGAGGGTTGGCTGGGAAGAGATGACAGTGACCCTACAGTATATGTGTCACTTCATAGTACCGAAGCAAAAATGTCTGTAACCCTACTAGGGACGGACTGCCCACTTACCTTCACTGGAACAGTGGTAAACGTTCTGTTCATTCACACATCAGGTTTCATTCTAGCATATACATTGATTTTATTATTGTGTCTGGGCTCTGTTTTGCGGTCTGCTTGACCACTGTGCATGAATTGGGTATTGGTGTTGTTTGCCTGGAGTTCTTATTAATACATTTGGTGCATGTGTACATAGACAAGACAGTGAAATATAATAGATACAGTAGCAATTTGTTGATTTGGAGAACCTTGGCCTTTCCATTACTAAGCTTTGTATATGTTGGGTTTTGCATATGAAGGAACAGGAGAGCATAGTGCAGGTGAAGGAGGAGGAGGGGCAGATAGTGATTGTAGTATTAGCGGGTAACCAGGATGAGAAACACCTGGAATTTTAAAGGCATGAATAAAGCTGCAGTTAATTAGCCTGCAGCAGCACAGACCGAAAGCATGAACTGGAATCATTAGTTCCCAACTCAACAAGACCAAGCTTCAGCCTTCCTATGACCACTTTCCTGTGGGCATGCAGCATAAACATGGGAATAACACAAAGCCAAGTGTCCTAAAAGAGAAGCAAAATATACAAACTGATGTGATAGTGCACAATCTTATAAAGCAGGAGTGGCCAACACCAGTCCCCAAGGGCCACCAACAGGTCAGAGTCTCAGGATATCCCTGCTTCAGCACAGGTAGTGCAGTCTTCGACTGAGCCCCTGATTGAGCCACCTGTGCTGAAGCAGGGATGTCTGGAAAACCTGACCTGTGGGTGGCCCTTGAGGACTGATGTTGGCTGCCCCTGTTCTAAAGATAAACACAGCTACTGTGCGGCTATTATTTGTGCATAAGCAGCAGTATTAGAGAAATGATGACATCGTGTTCCATACATTGTGTTGTTGGTTATTGTATTGCAAATATAATTGTATGCGATCACATAGAGAATGAGATAAGCCGGATGTTTTTCCGTAGGGGTTATAGCAATTAGGTTAGGGCTTGAATGTACAAACTTGTGGATTCAATTCCAGCCTCAGCCACTTATCCCCCATGTGATCCAAGGAAAATGACAAAAGCTAATGCCTTCCTATGATATACTTGAAAATGAGATGTAGGCCTTAGTGGTTTGAAGCTTTATATATGTGCTATAATTGCATACACTAATTGCAGGCTGACGGTGCCTTGAGAATTTCCTGAATAAACATACGCTGTGGGGAATAAACATCTGGGCTCTGCATACATCCTAGGTCTTCTAGATGAATAGTTGCCCTCTACTACTTCACCAAGGACCTGGTTTGCAGCAGTCATGGAATGTTTCATAGGTACTGTGAACCCAAGAGTTTCCTGTGCAGAGAACTTCTCACCAGGATGAGCCTACACAGTCACACAATACCACACCATGAGGAAGGAAGATACTGCACTCCAGTGGGACACCACTTCTCACAGGCAGATCATTCCATACATGATTTAAACATCCAAATCCTCACCGGAATGATTAAAAGCACTCAGGAACGGAAAACATCTCAACTCAAAATGATAATGCTCTTTGACACTAAAAAAGAGGATTTAATGCTGATATGGGGTTTCTCACACACTATCAGAATTGTTTGTAATGCTTCTCCCTCCTGGTCTCTGTTCATTTTACAATGTCTCCCCTTCTCCCCCCCCCCTGCACTCCCACCCCGCTGCACACTGCTTATAGATGCTGTGTCCTATTTCTCACTATCCCTTTCATCCATTTATTGTCCTGTCTATTTATTCACTATCCCCTCTGCCATTCATTGTCTGCATCATCTGCCTCAGATTGTAATCTTGGCTTCTACATCTGGGTTAAACTCCTGTAATCTCTGTAAATCAGTATTGCCGACCTGGGGAAGAGAGAGATCTCTTGTAAGCTTGTCTTATAATATCTATTGTTCGTCCAAATAAAAAAAGGTATCACCCAATATTTAATTTTATTTCGCCCTTTTTAAGAAGAACAATTTATATACAGGTTTGATTAAAAAAACAAAAAAGACTGTACTTTCTATCACAGTTTTGGGTTGCCAGGTGTTGAGTATTGAACTGGACTGTCCTGTATTTGGATACTTGTCCAGTAAAAAACGAGAGGTAATACTGGACATGTATGTGTCCGGTATTACCTCTCTGGACACAGGGACCTGACCGGCTTGGGGAGCCGTGGGATTTCCCTAAGCAGGGCAACTTCCTCCATTCTAATTGACTGCATAATCCAGCAGCAGCCAATCAGGAGGAGGTTTCAGGGTGGGGCCAAGGAGAGGAAGAAACAGCATGGAGCGGAGACTGGAGAGAGAGGTGTGTGTGTCAAGCACGTCGCACCTTTCACCATTGTGCCCAGTATTTTTAGAGGTCACCTGGCAACCCTAATCACTTCTGATTGAGTGAACGAAAGTAAAATAGTAAGACGTATTTGATATGATTAGTATAACTATAATCCTTTTTTTAACAGCACTAAATTTAAATATTTAAATTGAATCAAATTTTATTTAATTACACGATTTAATTAATTACAAACAGAAAGTGAAACAGTGTAAGTACAGTAGGGTGTCCTGATTAAAAACGCAGTTTTCAGTAGATCTCAATCTCTGCCATATTTAATAACACCCACAGCTGCTTAATCCTTACTAGGAAACCACTGGGTGATTTTTCAGTATAGCCAAAACGATTAATGTAAATGAAAAAAAAAAAATTATAATGTATATTTATATTTTTGGAACAAGCTATATTTTGGAACACACCTTAACTTGTCCATGAGTGCCCTGATGGAGCCGAGATTTCTGGATGAATAATTCTGCACGTTTGCTTCAGTTGCTTACAAAATGTGTATATTTGCGCCTTTTTGTACATGCGGGAACTGTTCAGTGAATACAGAAAGATGCATTTCTGTGCGATATTGCCCGGCTCCGTATGGAAATGCCATTATCAAAGTTTAATTCATAGGTCTCTTGGGGGCTGATTCTGTAAGCTCCGTCAGCGCTGTTCCTGTGCGATCTGCACAGAGAGCCCCGTTCACGACAGTGCGCAGATCGCAAGGAACAGCGCTGACGGAGCTTACAGAATAAGCCCCGTAGAATCACCAGTCTAATACACTTCAGTGGAGCCTCACTGTTAGGAATAAGTACATTTTTTGCCCATTTACCACTTTCATCTTGGGAGTAGGCTACACATATGAGCCAAGACATCCTGTGAATTTACCCACACAAAGTTTTCCATCTGCACTTAGATTGCTGTTCTTTGTTGTTTTTCTCCACATGCTCCCCCTGGGTTTCGAGAAAAAGTACCTACCTTCTGGGGACCAGTGAAGACAGTCCCTGCCAGAGGGTTTGGGCAGGGAGTTACAACATATAATTTATCACGCCATTTGGCAAATTATACTTGTTCACTTAAATCACTTTCCCGTTTGGTATTGGATTTTTCTTATATCAATTTTTTATTACTGATCACTTTCAGTGTTTAGCGCCTTGATTTGCACCATCACCCTATCACAGGAATAAGTAGTGTTCCATTAAAATGCCACTTTCTTGTCCATATTTGCTCAAGTCTCACTGATGTATGTAATCTCTGCAAAATGATAGCCCATGTTTACTAAGCAGTGCTACTCCGTTAGACACCACACATCAGGTTTTAGGAATATGGCCCACTCACGTAAATGGGCTGTAGAATGGCTTCCAGCACACCGAGTGTCTTATGGAGTAACACCGACTAGTCAATATGTCCTTTGAAGACCAATCACTTGATTGGGCTGAAAGCTGTCTTCCAGCATGGGGAAGGTGTTTTATGGAGTACATATGGACCCTAGTCCTTCCTTATTCCAAATCTGTGTCTTCTTCTTTCTACAGGAGAGGCTCCTACTCTCCATCCTGCCGAAACATATTGCAGATGAGATGCTTAACGAAATTAAGAAGGATCAGAAGCAGAAGGAACTTCAGCAGTTTAACACCATGTACATGTACCGACACGAGAATGTGAGGTATATACCCACCCGTGTCCTTTTATGACGTAGCTACGTGCCGCGGCCACCATGACATCGATGACGTGGAAATGTGCTTTCTATAGAATGTTACTCTGACTGGCAGAGATTGTGTACAATACAATAAGGGCCGGACGATATGTAACCCCTCGTCCTTCTCCTTAGATTGACCTCTATCTGCAAAGTCCTACTCCCCTCTAACGACCAGTACTATCTCGCTTACTGAGCACGTAGCCGTAGGTCAGACAATGGAGATGCATTCGATTTTGCCAATGAATCGCAGCTCAGGCACAATTCTCAAGTGGATTCACCACGCATTTGCTCCAATGAAACCCATATTTCAGGAGTTGGTATCGTTAAATGAAATACTTGTAAAAATGTGACGGAGCTGTAACTCAGCTCTGACATGGTTTGCAAACTCAGTTGAAAGCTTCGCACATTTCTAGTTGGTACTATGTGTGTGTGTATATATATACTGTATATATATATTTATATATATATATATATTCGGTATATAGATAGATAGACAGTATATATATATATATATATAAATATATAGACATATGGAGACCAGGGGATCCTGATAGCCAAAAAGAGACAGCACACTGTAGGTTTGGTATCAAAAAAGAGTATTCAGTAACACAAGGCCGCCAACGTTTCGGTCCTCCCAACGGGACCTTCCTCAGGGCAGTGCAACTACAGACTAACACAAGCACCCATATATACCCCTTAACACATGCTACAAATCACCTGAAAGCAATCATGAAATCCAAATTGCAATCCCAGATACAACCCACATTGCTAAACAGCCAATCCTACACACTGACACTGGTAAGAACCAATGAGACAACCTGATCTATGCACATGTATGCTAGGCCACATGATCAAACCATGCTATCAACATCATGACATCACAGTACTTCCTGTTTATGTAACCATGACTACCCGAAGCCTGTAATAACATTTAAATGCACATGAATGGTTGAAAAACATATAAAATACATATAAAATGCATATAAATTGATAACCCAAGCAGCAGCTCACCATCAATGCTGGAAATGCATGCTATAAATGCTGCAATGTGTTCCTATGAAAGTATACCTTTATGTAGATGGTCCTGGGGAACGTGCACACTGTCTGGGGAACAGCAATCAAGGTAGAACGGGCAATAAACAATATCTGTCATGATGGCAGCGCGTTCGGTGGATCTAAACACTTTCCTAACCTGTTGTAAAGGGAGGGCGGGTGATTCTCACTCAATGCCTTCCGTAGAGAACAACCGCGCATGCGCAGTGTGTCCCTGACAACCCGATCGCGTCCCTGACTACTGTAACAGAGTGTGCGCGTGCATCTATATTACTGCGCATGCGCTACGCTGCACTGATAGCGGTGATGGTGAGCTGCTGCTTGGGTTATCAATTTATATGCATTTTATATATATTTTATATGTATTTTATATGTTTTTCAACCATTCATGTGCATTTAAATGTTATTACAGGCTTCGGGTAGTCATGGTTACATAAACAGGAAGTACTGTGATGTCATGATGTTGATAGCATGGTTTGATCATGTGACCTAGCATACATGTGCATAGATCAGGTTGTCTCATTGGTTCTTACCAGTGTCAGTGTGTAGGATTGGCTGTTTAGCAATGTGGGTTGTATCTGGGATTGCAATTTGGATTTCATGATTGCTTTCAGGTGATTTTTAGCATGTGTTAAGGGGTATATATGGGTGCTTGTGTTAGTCTGTAGTTGCACTGCCCTGAGGAAGGTCCCGTTGGGAGGACCGAAACGTTGGCGGCCTTGTGTTACTGAATACACTTTTTTGATACCAAACCTGCAGTGTGCTGTCTCTTTTTGGCTATCAGGATCCCCTGGTCTCCATATATCTACATACTCTCTATGGGACAAGCATCTGCCTCCTACATCAAAACGTGAGTGCTAATCTCCATACCTGACTATATAAATATATATATATATATATATATATATATATATATATATATATATATACTGTCTATCTATCTACCGTATACATATATATTATATATATATATATATACACACACATATATATCATTATTATATATATATCATTATTGGGACTTTCATTCAAGATATTATTTGATGTGGTGATCAACGTTGTGGTCCCCAATGGGACATATCTTGACAGAGGTCCCAATGGGGACTGAAACGTCGTTCACCACATTAAATATTTCTTGAATGAAAGTCCCAGGAGTGCTGGAAATCTATTTTTTAATTGATGCGCATACATCCACATCCTTGGCTCCTGGGTTGGTAATTACAAAGAGGAGTGCCTTACTTCCCAGATATCTATCTATCTATCTATCTATCTATCTATCTATCTATCTATCTATATGTACACTACTGTACGAGCTGTACACTAAGTCTGGGAGTTACCCATTTGAAGGCCATATATACTGTATATATATATATATATATATATATAATTGCTCTTGATGTAATCCTTCTCTTCCTCACTTCCCGCAGCATACTCTTCGCAGACATTGTCGGCTTCACGCAGCTGTCGTCGTACTGCACTGCTCATGAACTGGTGAAGCTGCTGAATGAGCTCTTTGCCCGTTTCGACAAGCTGGCCGCGGTGAGTACGCGGAGACCCCTTCTTATCACCTGCGTGTGAGAGTGATGGGGCTGCTCTGGGTGCCCAGGATTCATATACCATTGAGGGAGTTGGATGCCATGCAAACCTTCTGGCTGCCTTCCTCGTCATTTAATCAGTACAGTTCGGCATTATTCCCAAGATCAGTAATACAGCCTCAGATAAAGTCAATGGGGTCTGGGTATGAATCCAGATTTAATGAACTGTGTATCTTACCGATACTGTGTTAACTGTTTCATTACATCTATTCTCATCGAGTTCGGATTTGAGAAATATAAGTAGGGTAAGTTACATCATACAGTGAGTCACTTTCCTTAGCACCAAAAACCTCACTGACTATACTGTACTATACTCATATACTGGCAATTTACACTTGATACAGCTATAAGTAAAAACTTGAGGAAGAACTTTCAATGCAACAAGGGTACCCTGGGGTCGTCCGAAGAAAAAGGTTCCCATTAGGACGCACAAAAGTATATATAGTGTCCAAGTTAAAATACTTTACTTCAAATAGTTTCTAAAATAATGGGCATCTCAATGCAATGGATAAAGGGAGAGGGAAAGTATTTAAAAAACCGATAGGTTGAACTAAATCGTCGTGCAATGGGATGAGGTCGACTATATGTTTAGAACTGGGTGTGTTAACTAATACACCCGTCTAAACGTGAGCAAAATAGTAAACCTCTGTGAGTATGCACAGAACTACTGGATCATGTGATCCTATATATAGTGGCAGCATCAGTAGTATCTAACACTGACTCTGTATCAAAAGTAAGAGTGAGTCATGAATATACTCTGATACAATGAGTCTCTAAATTGGTAGCCTGACTGCTATTAGTAACAATATATATAGATGTCACAGGGTTAGATTGTATCTCTGTTTGTTGGTGTGGAACAGAGACTTTCATACGTGATAATACATTTATATTAGTAATTGATGGAATTATAGCGACTAATCTTCTCAGGGAAGTGATCCCGCAACCTCAACACAGGTAAGTGTTAACCCTTCTTATTCGGGATGGTAGAGGATAACAAGTGGGGTTTGCTCACGTTTAGACGGGTGTATTAGTTAACACACCCAGTTCTAAACATATAGTCGACCTCATCCCATTGCACGACGATTTGGTTCAACCTATCGTTTTTTTTACATATTTTTCCTCTCACTTTATCCATTGCATTGAGATGCCCATTATTTTAGAAACTATTTGAAATAAAGTATTTTAACTTGGACACTATACATATATACTGTTGTGCGTCCCAAGGGGAACCTTTCTCTTCGGAGTACCCCGGTTTACCCTTGTTGCTTCTAGCCTTTCCCAGGCAGCACACAGTATACATACAAACATCAGGTTTGAGTGAGGTTTCACACACCATATCAGAACCTTCAATGCATCGGAGCACACTTTTGTTTGAGCACAAGCAATTTTGTATTTTTGTATGAGCACATAGGGCCTATTCATTACACTGTGAGATTGGTGTTCCTGTGGGAAGATGCACATCTCGTCGTGCACGTTACACTTCTCACATGTCAAAGAATTGCGCGTTGGGTTCTGGCTGCGCAACGCTATGTAAATGTTGTATGCGAGTGAAGACGTCTTGCAAAAATGAGGTAATCACTTGAGATTGGCGCAACTGTCAAAATCCGCTCTCCAGAATGTCCTAGGCTTTACCTTCTAAATCCGTTCCACGGGGTAAGGTCTGTCTGGGGATTGGGTTTTAAACAATCAGAGCGGATTAATCCGATTCCACCATTGGATACAATCCGGGTGGATCTTTAAATCCAAAATTCACATCTCTCTTTCCCACTCTCTCTCTTTCCCACTCTTTCTCTTTCCCACTCTCTCTTTCCCACTCTCTCTCTTTCCCACTCTTTCTCTTTCCCACTCTTTCTCTTTCCCACTCTCTCTCTTTCCCACTCTCTCTCTTCCCCACTCACTCTCTCTTTCCCACTCTCTCTTTCCCACTCTCTCTCTTTCCCACTCTCTCTCTTTCCCACTCTCTCTCTTTCCCACTCTCTCTCTTTCCCACTCTCTCTCTCTTTCCCACTCTCTCTCTCTTTCCCACTCTCTCTCTCTCTTTCCCACTCTCTCTCTCTTTCCCACTCTCTCTCTCTTTCCCACTCTCTCTCTTTCCCACTCTCTCTCTTTCCCACTCTCTCTCTTTCCCACTCTCTCTCTTTCCCACTCTCTCTCTTTCCCACTCTCTCTCTTTCTCACTCCTTGGATTTAATCATGTGGATAGGGCAGGCACATTTAGAATGCAATCGAAAATTCTGTCCACGTCCATTGGTGTGATCGCTACACCAAGCAATAACGTGTTTAAGTGCACTACGGTGCTGCCGGAATTTCCGGCACTCAATCGATCATGGATAGACCCAATGGGCTCCAGTATATTTTAAGTGAGCATAAGAAATACGTTTTAGACACTGGTTTTTTTTATCTTTAAAAAAACTTTGATATGGGCAACGACATTAGAGTCCTTCATAGATGAAAATATAGTCTTCGGAGCTTTTGAAACCTCGAGGAATTCTTCTTGCCTGACTGGTTTCACAACCTGCAACGCATGCGCACTAAATGAAAACCGACTGGATTTCGGTGGCAAGGACTGGGTGTTGGAAAAGTTCACAGGTTCTTTTGTGTTTTAGAAATACCATCAGCTACGTATCAAGATCCTGGGTGACTGTTATTACTGCATCTGTGGCCTCCCAGATTACCGGGAGGATCATGCTGTTTGCTCAATAATGATGGGACTGGCCATGGTGGATGCAATATCGTGAGTAACATGGACTTCTTACCCTCACAAATACTATACATACACTAGGGAGAACAAACCATTGTGTACAAGGCTACTATTATCTTCAAAGAGTAAGACTTTGTTAAAGCTGGATATCACGGTGACTGCCTTGCAATGAGTGACACTCACTGAAACTGAGCGAGACTTGATATCCCTGGAGATGTAATGTTTGCATGGCAGAAATGTTTTTTTTTATTTGGGGGCATAAAATGTGCAAACTTGTGAAAATAATCAATAGTAAGCTCTAAGAAAGGGCTTCACTGTGTTTGCATGTTTGATTGGTGCTCTCATCACTGAAGGCTCTGTCTCTCTCTCTCTCTGTCTCTCTCTCTCTCTCTCTCTGTCTGTCTCTCTCTGTCTCTCTCTCTCTGTGTCTCTCTCTCCATCTCCGTCTCTCTCTCCGTCTCTCTATCCGTCTCTCTCTCCGTCTCTCTCTCTCTCCGTCTCTCTCTCTCTCCGTCTCTCTCTCTCTCTCTCTCCGTCTCTCTCTCTCTCTCTCCGTCTCTCTCTCTCTCCATCTCTCTCTCTCTCCATCTCTCTCTCTCTCTCTCCATCTCTCTCTCCGTCTCTCTATCTCTCTCCGTCTCTCTATCCGTCTCTCTCTCCGTCTCTCTCTCTCTCTCTCCGTCTCTCTCTCTGTCTCTCTCTCTCTCCGTCTCTCTCTCTCTCTCTCCATCTCTCTCTCTCTCCGTCTCTCTATCTCTCTCCGTCTCTCTCTCCGTCTCTCTCTCCGTCTCTCTCTCCGTCTCTCTCTCCGTCTCTCTCTCTATCTATCTATCTATCTATATATATATTTATATATATATATATATATATATATATATATATTCGTGTAAAAAAATGACAGGCACGATAACCACTTTTTGGTCTAACAATTACCTTGTTTTCCTTTTAGATGCGGTGTTCTTATTGTCGTACAATTTTAAAGATCTCTGGAAAAAAACTGACCACATTCACCATGTGTTCTTTCTGTACCTGTATTGTATAATCAGCCATCGTACTTTAATGCTTGTTTATATTACTGATAGTAATGAGGGCGAGGGGGTTTATACTTGTATAGAAGTGAAAACCATGTAAAAAGTATAAACCATATGAAGTCAGATACAATTGGTATGCACTACAGTACAAAAAGAACCATCCCCTTTTATTCAATATGGTCCAAGTAGGGCAATACAATAGGGTAATGCACAGGTAACAATGCATCACCTTCCATTTATTTGGCTGGAAGTTAAGGCATTGTTAACTTGCTTTGACATTGAATAGTGTGAGTGTGAGAGGGAAGTCCTTGCTCTGAAGGCAGTGTAGGATTACAAGTACTGTAAATACATATGGTATAGCAGTAAAACTGTACATCGACAAAGACCTGTGTCTTTGGCACCAACATTAGATTGTAAGCTTTGCAGGGCAGGTAATCAGTATGACCGCAAAAATGATATATACTAACCATGCGTAGTATAATAATAGTATTATATTATGCATTGTTAGTGGCATTGGTTGGTGCCAGTACAAAAGTAGTGGTCCTTTTCATGGGTTTTGGCCTGTTGGCTCTTCCATTGCTTGGGGGCTGAATTGGAATATAAAGGGGTTTTACCCATGTACATGTAAGATATAACACATTGTGTTCCAAAATGTCGGTGACAGCAGTATTCCCACACACTTTCAGCAACCACCATTCTGATCGAACCCTACTTCTCTGTGACATTGAGTGGGACGTCAGAGGTCCCACATGAGCGCCAGCCCTTGTGACCTTAGTTCAACATAATAGGGCACTCGCTGGAGTTAAAAATAAGGATTGTGACTGGGAAAAACAACTGGTTTAACACCATCAGTGCCATATAGACCCTTCAGACACTGACGCGGGTTAACAAGAGTTGTCGTCCTAAAAATTACTCACTGTATCACTACCTTTTAATGGCATCAGCCAATTGCGTCCATCGTTTACAGTTTGATCTCTCTGGT